>NC_084972.1:31779196-31784196 GCF_963691925.1 Scomber scombrus | reverse complement strand
AGGAAGTAATAAACAGGTGTGGGAGATACACAGATAAATAGACTGATAGGTAAAGGTAGTGAGGGGGTTTTTTCTCTAGAGGGGAAAAGACAGAGAGAGAAAATAGAAAAGAGAAAAACAACCAGACTGAAATTGTGTAATATGAAGTGAAACACAGCTGCAACACTATAATAAGCTGGCTTGCTCAAATCAAGTCATGGTGCTTTTTGTCCCAACAAACATCAATTTTACCAGACAATAAAGAAACAAACTGCAGGACTATATATATATATATATATATATATATATATATATATATATATATATATATATATATATATATAGACAGAAAGAGAAGAAGAAGAAGGGGAGAGAAATAAGAGTGCAAGCAGTAATGCCAATTTACTATTTGACAACATCAAAAACACACACACACACACACACACACACACACACACACACACACACACACACACACACACACACACACACACACACACACACACACACACACACACACACACACACACACACACACACAACATAAGGCTGGCTAGAGGGAACAGAGGCATGAAGACAGACAGAAAACATGAAGGGAAAAACACACAGTGAGTGGCTGCAGTGTAACAAGCTCAGCTCCTCAAATGACTGTCGGACATGGAGAGGCAATTACAGACTGGCCCCGATGCAGAGGGGTAAATAAACCAAGCTCCCTTACTGGCAGAACTGGGGGGACGGGGGGGGGGACTGAAAGTGGACAGACGAACACATAGAGAGAGGTGTGTTGGCGTGATAGAAATCAACTTGTAAACAGCGTTGCCACTGCACATCATGTACACTCAAGGCAGAAAGAGGTGATAATGTTTAGTATTCTCAACAGGTTGGCAGCAGGTGGGAGGTGTAAAGTGTGTGTGTGTGTGTGTGTGTGTGTGGCCCCTATTCCAGTTTGTGTCACTTTTATTGACAACGCTATTATCAAACTCTGGGATGTGCTTCAGATCAGTTCACCCAAAAAGCTCTAAATAAATACAGTTTATATTTATGTGTCCAGATCTCAAATATATCTGATGCCACTCTAATACAATACAAGTGAACTGAATCGTATTACTGTCTTTGTTAAAGCATCAACAGATTAGATTGGAAAATCTTAGCGGCAAAGTGCCAGAGAGATTTTTCTAACATCAATAAAAAACTGTATTAACCACAAACCACATTAACTACATGAGTGGAAAATGAATAAATGAGTAAAGAAAGATGACAAAATGAAGATGGTTTCATACTGGACATGACAGGCAACTGAAGTATTTGGCAGTGCTCTCCATTCATCATCAACACAAAGGATTTGGAAATACATATATATGTAAAGAATTGCACTCATCCCTTCCTCCTTGTGTTGTACTAAAGCCACAAGCACATGAGTGTCCAAGATGTATTTCTAACTCTCACTTTCTTTCTCTTTTCTCGCTCCCTTTCTTTGTTTTCTACTCCACTGTTCTCTATTTTTCAGTACTGAGGCTTTTCTGTGCTGCACCAGGCGGGGAGTTCCGGTCCTCTGAAATGAGGCCAATGCGGAAGTAACTTAAAACTGCATTCTATCAAAAGGCCACCAGGGGGCGACCGTTTTGGTGTCAAAAGGACTTCCGTCTCAATACAAGTCAATGGAGAATTCATCAACTTCTCACTTGATTTCTAACCTCAGTAAACGTTTTCAAAATGTGTTTATGGTCTCAATCGCTAGTTTAAAGCCTTCTTCAATGCAGTAAGATGTTCATTTGGGACATTTTGGCCTCCCTGATTTTATATGTGACGATAAAGCAGGGTATGCATTAGGGCGTGGCTACATCGTGATTGACAGGTTGATTGGTTCACAGGTTCAGGAGGGCGCCTCATGCCCCTCCTGATGCCCATATAAGTAGAATCCGTGTTTCTTATTTTTCCTGTCATGCACCAGAAATTTTCAAGATGGCGCTGCTCAGATCCGATACTATTCGCTTCCGAGCAGCAGTCCACAAACCAATGGGTGATGTCACGGATGTTACGTCCATTTTATATACAGTCTATGGTTGCACCATCGCCCATCATGGGACTAGTCTGCAGACATTGTGGATGAGGAGTTTCATCCTCCAGGAGACTTAAACTATGTTCATGTGCAGAGTGAACATTTATTAATCATAAACAGTACTCCATCCTCCTCACTTCCTGTTCAAGGAGTATTGGTTAAGGGGGTAAAACTTTACGATAAGGTAACAACATTTTGAGAAGTTACCAGGAAACAAACAGGGAGCTAACATCTAGAAAACAGGAAGTTCTTGAATAACCACTAATCCAATTTTATAGAGTAGCTAATGGTTAGTTAATAATTAGTTAATTGAGAAATGACTCTTAGATATTATGCTAATTACCTAATATGTAATTAATTGTTCATGTTATCTGTGAATCCTTATGATGCTTCTTATCTTAATGCATATTTCTTAATTAGTTTTGAATAAAACGCTTAACGGCACTCATCACA
Organism: Scomber scombrus; assembly: GCF_963691925.1. Taxonomy (NCBI): domain Eukaryota; kingdom Metazoa; phylum Chordata; class Actinopteri; order Scombriformes; family Scombridae; genus Scomber; species Scomber scombrus. The sequence goes on along the minus strand of NC_084972.1, from coordinate 31,781,705 downwards.
TTATTAATACCCATCTATTAGTGTCTATACAGTTTTATTATTGCACACTGAATCATCACCTGTTCATTACTTTCCAAGTTTGTGTCGACTAGACTGATTACCTGTCCATTAGTTACTTGTTTTGTGCCCCTCTCAAGTAAAGTGGTGCATCATACCTCATGATTAGCCCCCAAAAATGTCTCATTTATATCAATCATCTAAGTTAATTAGTGCATAACCTTACCTACCTGTTCATTTGAAACCTTTACTTTGGATTACTTGTATCACTACACATCACAATTACTGTTTAATAATAATTACTTAGTAACCAATTAGCCCCAAATATAGCCAGCTCACATTTAACACAGTTTAATAGTAATGTTAATGGTGAGGACAGGTAGATTCCTTTTTTATTTAATGAGGTTATGCACTACTTAACTTAAGGGATGGGCTCAAATTAGATGTTTTGGTAAACTAACCATGAGGTAATGATGGATTACCAGTAATAACGGTGTCCTTAAGGGTGAAATTGTAACAACTGCAAGGATCAGTTATGAATTAACCTTCGTGTTGTCCTCCCGGGTCAAATTGACCCCGTCTGTTTTGACTGTTCCTTCCTTCCTTCCTTCTTCCTTCCTTCTTCCTTCTTTCCTTCATTCCTTTCCTCCCTCCCTCCCTCCCTGCCTCCCTCCTTTACTTCCTTCCTTCTTTCCTTCCTTCTTTCCTCCCTCCTTTCCTTCCTTCCTTCCTTCCTTCCTTCCTTCCTTCCCTCCTTCCCTCCTTCCCTCCTTCCTTCCTCCCTCCTTTCCTTCCTTCCTTCCTTCCTTCCTTCCCTCCTTCCTTCCTTCCTCCCTCCTTTCCTCCCTCCTTTCCTTCCTTACTTCCTTCCTTCCTTCCTCCTTTACACCCTTCCTTCTTTCCTTCCTCCCTCCTTTCCTTCCTTACTTCCCTCCCTCCTTCCTTCTTCCTCCCTTCCTTCCTCCCTCCCTCCCTCCCTCCTTTCCTCCCTCCTTTCCTTCCTTCCTCCCTCCTTTACTTCCTTCCGTCTTTCCTTCCTCCCTCCTTTCCTTCCTCCCTCCCTCCCTCCTTTCCTTCCTTCTTCCTCCCTTCCTTCCTTGACTCGAGGACAAAAGAGGCTTAATGATGATATATAATAGTTATATGTGAGTAAGACTGATCTTCTTCTTATGCACAGATGCAAACTCTGTAACTAATGGACAGGTGATAATAAAGTAATGATTCAGTCCTCAGTAACTACTCACTACGACTCACCACTTCACTCGCCACACATATAGAAACATATAGAAACTGTCCTGGATCAAAATTTTATGTGTACCTAATAATATCTTACCCTGGTAACGCAAACACTTCGGATACCTCTTGATGCTACTGTGATAATTAATTCCTTTGCGAAACTTATTCCATCAAAATCTGTAACTTGATTTTTCTTGAGTTTTACATTTTTCCATTTTTCCATTTGAAAGCTGTAAAAAAATCCATATACAGTTATTTTAGGTAGATTTTACCTAATGTGACCCAGAGTGTAGAAAAAAAAGAAATACACACATAATTTTGTGTAGCTGATATACTTTTAAAAAAAAAAGTAAATGTCCAAATTTGAATTGCATTTAATAAAACCGCCACAAATCGCCATTTTAAAAAAAATTCTATCAAATGTAATCCTGGACCATAAACAGTGATTGTTAATGTCTTTTTTTCATTACATAAATATAATGCACTCTATTTTCTCTCTTACAGCTTCATTAATTATTAATCAAACATTTATTAATAACTGAGGGAATTTATAAATGTAAATTGGTGCAGAGACTAATTATCAGTCAGAATATGAACAGTATGTAAAGGGTTAATTTACAAGATGAACAGAGTCATTCCTAAAGAGATTAACATTATACAGATTATATACAGATTATTATGTAATCGATGTGTCAATTATTTACAGTTTATCATTATTATGTACTATTAATATTATGTCATCCTTAATAAGTATAAATGGTGCATAAAACCAATGCCAGGTCTAATGCAGCCTACTGTTGTCTCCATTATCAACCATCTCACTGCTTTTAGCCTGGCAGACTTCTTTATATTACGCCAACAGTAAACTCTTTCGTAAGCTCCATTATTTGTTTTTGGCAGTCCAGTGAGACGCAGCGACTGATGGGTAATCTTGCTTGTCAGCTTCCAGAGAACTGGTTAACCATTGTTCAGCTCTTCGCTACACAGTTAATAGTCCACTTCCAACTGAGCTTTTTTTTTAAATTTTGGCTCCCTACAGTTTGGATTCGTACTCAACATGGCCGAACAGCGCCATGCAGGGAAGTAGTCCATCAGAAAGCACCTTCAGCCTCACCTCTTGTATCTCTCTCTCTCTCGCTATAAGGATAGAGGTTGTTGTGTGCTGTACAGATTATAAAAGTCTCAAAACTTGTTCACATAAAACTAAAACTATCTACATGGCTAGATATATCAGTGGTGGCAGGTAAACAGCTGGGTTTATTATCATTTAAACATG
>NC_084972.1:31771696-31774196 GCF_963691925.1 Scomber scombrus | reverse complement strand
ATCCCAGTCTAGTAAATGCCAAATGGCTTTACATGTATATTATAAAAAGACTCACAATGAAATGAGATAAACCATAAATATATACAACAACTCAAATAACACATTTCTTATTAAAAAAGCACAAATGAAAGATTGCATGTTAAAAAATGAATTTCACACCTTAGTCAATTACACACACACACACACACACACACACACACACACACACACACACACACACACACACACACACACACACACACACACACACACACACACACACACACACACACACACACACACACACACACACACACACACACACACACACAAAACAAGACTAACAATGAAATGAAATAAACCATGGAGTGGACCGACCAGAGAGTAGTGTACACTTATTAATTCCTACTCCTTTCTCAACTTCTCATCAATAAACTCAAAGATTAATTAATTCACCTCACTTCTTATTATTTCATCAACTATGTAAAATGCCTCCAGAGCCACAAGAGACATCACACAACTGCTTAAAATTGCAGGTTCATTAAATAGCTCCCCTTAAATGAACCTGCATTAGTCAATAGCAACTTACCAGCTTGCTTACATACTGAAACTAAAACAATGGGCTCTAAAATATGTCAAGTGTTACCTTTCTTTTAAAACAACATTGGTAATGTGGTCAAACTAAAGTCAGTCATAGGTTAAGGTGACGGCCATATACATAACTCAGTACTCACATGTACAACATTGGCTGATGGAAACATTCCTCCTCTCTCCCTTCCTATAGCGCCATTACACTGCAAAACATAGGGGACAAAATCCACAATCCTCGTTCTGTGTAAAAATGGATTCAAGCTAATTGGCTATGTATTTTTTCTCCCTAACCCTCCTGTTGTCCTTGAGTCAAGGAAGGATGGGAGGAAGAAGGAAGGATGGAAGGGAGGGAGGAAGGAAGGATGGAAGGGAGGAAGAAGGAAGGAAAGGAGGAAGGAAGGGAGGAAGAAGGAAGGAAGGATGGAAGGGAGGAAGAAGGAAGGAAAGGAGGGAGGGAAGGAAGGAAGGAAGGAAGGAAGGAAAGGAGGGCTGAAGGAAGGAGGGAAGGAAGGAAGGAAGGAAGGAAGGAAGGAAGGAAGGAAGGAAGGAAGGAAGGAAGGAAGGAAGGAAGGAAGGAAAGGGGGGGATGAAGGAAGGAGGGAAGGAAGGAAGGAAGGGAAGGAGGGAGGAAGGAAGGGAGGAAAGGAAAGAAGGAAGGGAAGAAGGAAAGGAAGGAAGGGAGGAAAGGAGGAAAGGAAGGAAGGAAGGATGGGGGAAAGAAGGGAGGAAGAAGGAAGGAAAGGAGGGAGGGAGGGAGGGAGGAAGGAGGGAAGGAAGGAAGGAAGGAAAGGAGGGATGAAGGAAGGAGGGAAGGAAGGGGGGAGGAAAGAAAGAGAGAAGGACGGAGGGAGGAGGGAAAGGAAGGAAGGAGGGAAGGAAAGAAGGAGGGAGGGAGGGAGGAAGGAAGGACAAAAGGAAGGAAGAAAGGGGGATGGAGGAAAGAAAGAAGGAAGGGAGGACAGAGAGAGGAAGGAAAGAAAGAGAGAAGGAGGGAGGAAAGAAGGAACAGTCAAAACAGACGGGGTCAATTTGACCCGGGAGGACAACACAAAGGTTAAAGGTACATGGCAGAAGGAGCGACACTGTGATGAGTGAGACCCTGTTTAATTATTTATACACGATGCAACACTAAACTTGCTATAGTAGGAGTTAAGTCTATTACTTTATGCTATTGAATGACCGAAGTGTGTAAGAGTCAGAGGGCTGCAGGATGATAGAGTCTGTTTATTGCTTCCACAGTGCATCAAAGTGGGTAAAACTGTAAAAATCAATTTTCAAGGAGTTTCCAGTGATGAACAAACCCTGAACTTATTGACCATCTTAGTTTAGTGTCACAGCAGTAAAACAACTATTCTCTCTTCTGAGATCAAACAACCACAGTGAAGTTGCTTATACTCCCACATATATATATTCCTGAGTTACAGTGACAGGCACAGTGAATAACAATTAACCTTCTGTTAACTCTAATAATTTTTATTCCTTTTTTATTATTCAATATCTTTCAATAGCTGAAAGAAGATGGTGAAACTTCACTTGTCTTTTCTCCAGAGGAAAATGGTGCAGCAGTCTTACACAAGTCCAACAGTAATGTAGTAGGAGAATGAGAGTAGTACTACACAGTGTGTGTGTGTGTGTGTAGTCAGGTGGTGTGTGTACAGTAAAAGTGCAGCTGTGGAGGGATAGAGGATGTCCAGCAGGGAACAGGAGCAGAGCAGCGGACATCATTATAATTCTAGGTAGAAGGCTGACTTATCACCTCCTGGCGCCCTGCCATGCGCTCAGTGGCCCATACTGATAAACACACACACTCATACACACACACACACACACACACCCTCAATGCCATCACGCTGGGTGGAAACATGACCCCTAGTCCTGCTGCGTGATTCACAACACACATGCGGTACAACAAATATGCTAATATATGCAC
>NC_084972.1:31690898-31771496 GCF_963691925.1 Scomber scombrus | reverse complement strand
TTCATCCAAAGGCTCCATCATCCGTCTGTGGCTGATTCTTCTCTACCATCAGGACTTCAGGTGGGCTCAAGTGAGTAGCTCCCAGTCTGAAAGGTAAAGCCAATACATAAATGCCTTAAGCCTGCATTTTCTTTTTTATAATGGCCAGCAGGGGGCGATATCACTGGCTCCAAAAAGAGAGCAAATTGTATGGAAGTCTATGAGAAAAATGACCCTTCTTCTCACTTAATTTATAACCCCATTAAACACTTTTCTGTGAGTTTATGTCTCAATCACTACTACTACAAGTCGCTACCATGGCAATAATGTTGAATATGTAACGTAACCGTGGCATAACCCCGGGTTCATGTTGTTATTTGACACTACATTTTAGTCACCTAATAAATGTCTTGATAAAAAAACCTAAAGAGTCGTATGGTCAGTTATTCTAATGAGTACATTGTGTAGCTAAATCTGGCAAAAATCATCTCTACTCATTGTGAGATTAATGTTTTTGTATATTGTCCTTCTTTCATAAAAGACTAAAAAATGCACTTACAATATAAGTGATGGGGGACAAAATCCACAGTCCCTCTGTGCAAAAATGGATTTAAAAGTTTATCTGAAGCTAATATGAAGCCTCAGTCTTCTACATGAGTCACATCAAGAAAATATATTTCAACGTAAGTGTTCTTAGTGCCAAAGTCCCTCTTTTTGTTCTTATATTTCCACTGCAGCCGGACTGTAAATGCACCATACTAACCTAAGCTGGCGCTAAGCTCAGCTCCACCCTCTTGTGCAAATATGTTCACCTCCTGGCTCCAAAAATCCAAGATGGTGACGGTCAAATAGCCAAACCCAAGGCTTTAAAATGGCAGTCCATAAACCAATGGATTATGTCACAGTGAACGTCCATAGGTCGTTTACATTCTATGGGTGGGATTCGGTACTACTTTATGTCCTGTAAGAATAATATTAATAATAAAAGTGAATTATAATAATATGTAAGTTAGGGGCAGAAGACATGCAATAATTTTTCTACAGAAGGCCATATCAAAAATCTGCTGCTGGAATGCACACATATGCAGATACTGTGTGTCGGTTTTTCTACTACATCTGTTATTCAGGTGCAGATGTGATGCATACTTCCCCACGTGCAGAAACACATGCAGTGTATTTATCAAACATATGTACATGCCAGGCTGAAGCCACAGTTTGCATGTGCATTTAAAGGACGATTGCACGTGTAGTATGAGGAGGCATGGTAATGGAGGTTGAATACGTACTTCAGTGGATATACCAAGGTAACGCAATGTGTAACAATGATCTGCCTGTGAAGACTAGATTGAACTGGATTAGATATACAATAATGAATCTTGAAGAGAGGAAATAATATGATAATTAGAAAAGAAAAATTAGGCTTTTATGCAATTAAATAGTGTACAGTTATAAGTATACAGTTTTGTTTTGTATTCATCGAACTTCAAAGTGAACTTGACTGTAGATTCACTTCATGCTGCAGTCATTCCCTGCAGTGCTGCTGACTTGCTCGCCTGCTGTGGTCCCCTTCTTGTCTGGACTACCATATACTGAGCTCAGTGGTGGTTTCAGTCAAATAGAAAGTGAGTCCCACTTTCTTCTGCACTGTGAAACTTATGATGACTTAAGAGAGTTACTGCTCCATGAAATCGCCGGACAAAACCCTGAAATATTCTGGTGTTCAGATGAGCAAAAACTGGAATGGCTGTTGAATTTTAATGTGTTTAAGTCTGCTAACTTTGTGTCCAAGGCCTGGGAAGGAAGCCAATATAGATTGTGTAATTAATATTTATTTAGATTTATCAGTAATACACAGCAGTAAATTAAAGTGCTGCACTAGTCAGTGATCATCTGAAGATCTTAAGCTAAAAGATGCTTTAGTTGTTTCTTTGTTTGCTTCCTCTGCTGTTTGACTATGTATATGCTGCACTCTGATTCTGGCTTGTTTGAATTAATGGTGTCATGCATAAAATTATATGCATATATGTGCATTATATACAGAGACAAAATCATGGTCATAACAATAAATAGCTCTAGGTATTCATTTACAGTGTGCCATTCTCTTACGTCCATATCTCCACTCTAGCAATCTTGTTTTTTGGCTTTTGTCATCAGGCCAACTCATATTACTCAATAACCTGCCATCTTTAAGCTTGGCAACCAATGAAAATGACAATGCTGACCATGACTACACTCATCCAAAAGATACATTTAAATAGCCCAGAAGGATGTTTAATTTGGTGCACTAACCGTAATGTATTTGCAAAACTATTCAAGCATAAATAAATAAATCTATTACAGGAATACCTTTAGTTTTCTTCTTTTGAACAGAGTGAACCAAAACTATAATTCATTTCCTGCTACTGTTAATCTTTGGATTCTAAATATAGAGTCACAACTCAGGAAGAGGGTTTAAAAAGTTTATACAATTACCATTTGTCTCCCTGTCTCCCCTGTAACATTACATTTTTTTTCTATTATTCATAACTTTATAACTGGAACCAAATAAAAAAATATATATTAGCATACAGTAGTACAATATATCAATGCATGCACAGCATTTACGAACAGACCATGCCCACATACACTCACACATAAACACATAAAGCCCTTTTCTCTGCTAATTTCTGACCTTTTGTTTGCCAATACAAAGCCCTGGCTGCTTCATTATTTAAATAAATGGTGATAATGATCAGTAATTGTAGTTTCTCTGCACCCAGGAGCCTAATGCTAATCAGGCAAGCACAGGCTAATGAGGATAAGACAGTCCCACCAGTAAACAGTGTGTTGATTTAAGAGAACATGCACCCCACAACCACAACCGACTCATCCAAGTTCAGTCCCAATGTTTATTTCTTGTATGTTGAAAAGTTCAAAAGGTCATTCGTGGAAATAAATTGGCATGAGAGTGATTATAATGATCTCAAACTTACTGGTTGTTTCTTTATTCCTGCCCCACCCCCCCTAACCCTTTCTAGACCAAACACAAACACATTTTCTCTGATCTTACTTCCAATGTCCTCACTCATTGACCTCTTCCTTCTTTTAGCTCTTCCAATGTATCAGCCTGTGATGTTAACAAATTTTTACCTTGCATAGGGTTGCTTTATTTTACTGAAGCTCAGCCAGCATTCTCTGCAGATAAACAACAGAGAAAGGTATTAAAAGCATAACCCAGCACCTTGTTTTTGCTTAAATCTAGCGGGGCGGTCAGTAGATACTCTGACAACGCTGTTTGATGTAGTTGAAGATGATATTGGATCTTTGAAACAAAGGATTATGATTCACACGCCAGGCACTTTCATCCAAAGTGACTTACAAGTGAGCCAGGACAATCAAGCATCAGTCTCTCAGTCTCTTAGAGCCGTGGAACAAATTCTCAAGTAGCTGAGTAATGCAACGAGAAGCACTAGACATGTTTTTTCTTTTTCAATTAAAGTAAAAAAAAAGAAATGACTGGAAGTAGATGAAGTGCATGAGGAATACCACAAACAACAAGAATGTAGTGCAACAATCAACAAAGTGGTAAAAAGTAAAAAAAGGTGCTTAAGTGTTGAGGTGTTAACAGAAGAGCTCATTCCACTATTTCAGAACCACAAATGAGAAGAGTCTGGATTGTGATTACATACCAGGCAATGATACGCCGCTCATTTGCAGACAAGAGCAGATTGAAGGGGACATGCGACCTGATGAGTGAATCAATAGAGGTTGCAGTTCCTTTGGGGAACCTTGAAGGCAGGAATTAAAGCTTTGAGTTTGATGGGAGCCACCACTGGGGAAACCAGTAAAAGGGGGATGAACAGAGGTGTCACATGAGCTCGTTGAGGTTGGTTAAACATCAGACGTGCTGCTGCGTTCTCAATCTCTCTGCAGAGGCACAAACCAGGAGGAAGTTGCAGTACTCCAGTCAAGAGATGAACAGCACCTGGATTACACGCTTGGAGAGGTATGATGAAATCCTCCTGATGTATTCCTGTGCGGTGGTTTGTAATTTCAGTATGGATCAATTTATGCTCACTTTGCTAACATACTCAAATGAATACGTGTGTGTACAATGTGTGTTTTTTTACACATGTATACATATAACTGGGCGGTAGAGTGGGTCATCCACTAATCGGAAGATCGATGATTCAATTCTCGGCTCCTCCAGTTCAGATACTAAACCCTAAGTTGCTCCTGATGGCTGTGTGCTGGTGTGCAAATGTTCCCTTAACCCTACCCAATGACATCAATGTATAAATGTATGTGTGCTTTGAGTGGTTGGAAGACAAGAAAAACACTATATATGTGCCGGCCAGAGAAGAGAAAAAATAAAACTTTCAAAAATATATATGTAGTAAAAAAAGGAAGAAAAGGAGAAAAAAGGTTAAATAAATTGAACTAAATGGTTACATAACCCATCAAAAAGCTAAAAGTAACATCACCTTATTCCGCTGAAGTCTATATCAGAGTTACAGGTCTCTTGAAGGACTCTTTTCTTAAGCAGTGCTGACATTTACTTAACTTTAAATCACATTTAGTCCTGCAAGTGTCAGCTTCAACTGCCAGTGTTTAAATTGTTTCCACTACTAAACATCGAAAAGCCACAGCGAAGACCAACACCTGTGCACTCTTTGCATTCATGTGTATGTGTCCAGGTACATTAATCTGTATATGTGTATGTACTAAAATGTGTGTGTGTTTGTGTGTGTGTGTTTGTGTGTGTGCATGTTTGTGGGGGTGTGTGTTGTAGTGATTTATTTCCCGTTTAATCGGGTTTGGCAGAGCAGACTGAGCTCAAGCTCAGCGTCAAGGTGTATTTATGGTGTGTGTGTGTGTGTGTGTGTGTGTGTGTGTGTGTGTGTGTGTGTGTGTGTGTGTGTGTGTGTGTGTGTGTGCGTGTCTCAGAGAGAGTATTTATAGCTCTGGTCCAATCTGTGTTCTATCCAGCTGCAGTGAGGAGATAGTGGTTTCAAACACAACCCAGAGAGCCTATAGCAATATATTTCACAACCACACACATACACACACACACACACACACACACACATGCACTCAGGTACAAACATGAACGCTCACAAAATCATAAACACAGGCACCTACAGCACATGTGGCTGCATCATAGTCAGATTCCTGTACAAAGTACTGCAGAGAGAGTGAAAAACGAGAGCATCACTCGTTTTTCAGCAAAAGCTCCTAAACAACATTTGTTTACGTTGAAGTGGCAAAGCCCTCCGGCAGCGGGAGGAATTATGACTTTTTGTCCGTCTGGAGCAAAGTAGGATGCATTATAGTGTTATTTTGGAGCGACAAAGCCTCCACACATAAGAGGTAAATATCAGACGTCATAGTAACACAGCTTCATTTGCTGTCTCCTATTGACAGATTTGTTTTTTTTAACCATGACCACAGTTATTATTGTTTCTATGGAGACAAAGATCCTCTAATTGAATGACGTAGAAACTTTAACCTATATCAAGTTTTTGTGTATGGTGGTTTTTTGGACCTAAATCTATCCAAAACCTAAATCTAACCAAACTTGAACCACAGCGGTGTAATATCATGCATCGTTGTTGTGTTTTGGTCTAGAGGGGAAGGACCAGTGACATATATTGTTGCTTAATTTGGACATGTTGACAAGATAATGCAATTCAGTGCATTAGCCTTTGATTAAATAATACTTTTGAATGAAGATTCACATATTTGTTGAGCAGACATACAATACGAGATCATTTTTGTAATACAATATAATATAATCCAATTAAACGGTGCTATGAAACAGAGTCTCTAATTAAATTTGTTTAATTACCATTATCAAAACATTGTTCAATCTCCTCTCTGTGTTTCCGTATTTAGTCATTTAGCTGCCATAGAAACATCAGAGCAATAATGGCGTTCAGGAAAATTCATGACTTCAGTCTTTATATTATCACAGAGTAGTTCCGCTCATTACTATTAGTTTTAATATTGTACTTAATGATCTCATTAAGATCTGAAGGCTGCAGCAGAGTCTAACAGGGATGTTAAAGAACACAAGCAGTCAGGCCATCAGACAGGTGGTGCATAGATTTTACCTTCTTATAAAGCACATAAACTGAAAGTATGCACACAAGAAATGTTGGTTTTATTCCCTCATTGTATAAAACGTGTGACATCTCAAAGCTGAACCTGGTAGTCTGGTTGGATGTTTGTAATGGACAGTTAGGTTAATAAAGCCCTGAGGCAAAATAAATGTGACCTGACAGATTGCGCAATCATTCTAATATTTGCCTTTGTTTCTCTGTCAAATAAGTTTGCTTCAGCATGGGGGCTTTTGTGTGATTGCCTGATATTTCTGCGCTGCTAGACTCCACTCTGGAGCTAGCACCATTCTCATAGCAACCACTGCGAAAATCAGGTATTTTGGCTGTGATTGTTTTTTGGTTGTTTTTTTGCAGACTGCAGGGAGTTTAACGTTCTACAACTAAAAGCTTACACAGTGTGAGCAACTTATAAGCTGATACAGGTATATTTTGGTTAGTAATGGTTCAGAAATGTCTTATATGTCCTTTGTTAATGAGAAAAAACAACAAAAAAACCATCAATAACATCCTGCTAAATCTTCTAAAAGGTAGAATTTCAAGTAAGTCTAACAGCAAGGCCGATTTATGTTCTTATTTCATTAAAAGCTGACATGTAAGAGATGCAAGGATAATGACAGAAAAAGCTAAATAGTTAAAACCATTTAATAGTCTGGTCAATATTTTGTAAAAGCTTGGATGGGGCATTTCTAAAATCTCATCTATAGCCCTGACCTAAGACCTGAGGCAATTACAATGTTATCAAATCAGATAGGAATGATGGCCATGAATAAAAACGAGGGCACAGACCCAGACAAACCCATTCAAATATCAAAATGTGTGCCTTTGTAAATGGGATTGGTGCTATTTTAAATATGTGCAAAAAAAAAAAAAATTCCCATTTGTTCTTTAGAGGCACAATTTTGGAAATTACCTCCACACTGTGAATCTATTCAATTTTTCACTTTTAGAGCTGATATTTTCAGCCGTGCCCCTTCTGTCTTTCCTTTCTCCGCCCCTTATCTTTTCTCTTCTGCCCTTTCTCTCTCCTACCCGGCTTGTGTCACTCCCAATCTTACTGAGCGATGCCCACTGTGGCTCTTTCAATGACGATCACAAATCAAAAGAATTTATAATAAAACCAAATCTGAAAACAGTGTGTGTGTGTGTGTGTGTGTGTGTGTGTGTGTGTGTGTGTGTGTGTGTGTGTGTGTGTGTGTGTGTGTGTGTGATAGAGAGAGAGAGAGAGAGAGAGAGAGAGAGAGAGAGGGAACATGCAAAGACAGTAAAGGCTGTTTCGTGTGTGTGTGTGTGTGTGTGTGTATGTGTCTGTGTGTGTGTGTGTGTGTGTGTGTGTGATAGAGAGAGAGAGAGAGAGAGAGAGAGAGGGAACATGCAAAGACAGTAAAGGCTGTTTCGTGTGTGTGTGTGTGTGTATGTGTGTGTGTGTGTGTGTGTGTGTGTGTGTGTAGCAGCAGACTTCATTCCTGATTAGCAGACGTCATTAAACTACAAGGTGTTGTCAGCGCTTTGCTCCTTGTTAGCGGCTGATGCATTTCCCTCGTTAGCTGGCATCACATCAGTGTGTGTGTGTGTCTTCGTTAATTCATACATGCTTGTGTGTGTGTGTGTGTGTGTGTGTTATGTGTGTGTATGTGTGTGTCTGTGTGTGTGTGTGTGCATGTGTAGTTAACTGGCTAATTCAGCGTGAAGCCTGCAAGGCCTTTGGAATCTGCACACTGTCATTACAAGAGTCCTTATGGATTAGAAATACTAGCGAGAGAGAGAGAGAGCGAGAGAGAGAGAGAGAGAGAGAGAGAGAGAGCGAGAGAGAGAGCAAGAGGGGAGAAGGTGAAAAGGAGGAATAGAGAGAGAGGAGGGATAGTGGGAGGATGCAAAGGGGGGGAATAAGTGAGAGGAAATAAGGGGGAGAAGAAGAGGGAAGAAACAGAAGAGGTTATGGAGGTTGATGACAGAGCAAGAGGGTGAAGAGGGGAAGAGGAGAGAAGCAGAGGATGAAGGTGAAGGGGGGATGATAAGTGAGGGCAGAGGGGGGTAAAATGGTAAGTATGGAGAAAAAAGGGAGGGAGGGAGGGCGGAGGAAAAGAAAAGGATGCAGAGAGGATAGGAGGGAAGGAGAGAGATCTGGAGGAAGAGGGCTGATGAGAGTGGACAAGATGACAATGACGAAGGGAGATGAAGGGAAAGGTGAAAAGATGTAAAAAAAACAAAAAAATAGGCGAAGGTGATAATAAAAGAGAGGAATGAGAGGAGCGATTCTCTCCTCCTCTCTCTCTTTCTGGTGCAGTAAAGGTCAGAGGTTGCTTAAAATATGCTCTTAATTACTGTAGCTCATCTTTCCTCATGAGAAGGACAAAAAACTATATCCTTCTCTCTCTCTCTCTCTCGCTCTCTCTCTCTCTCTCTCTCTCTTTCCCTCTCTCTCTCTCAATATTTTCTTTCTCATTTTTGTCCTTTCATACCTCTTCTATCCTGCGAGCTCTTTTTGTTGTCATTATTTTTAAGAATGTTTCACCGTCGCCACAGTCATGCTTTATCTCTCTCTCTCTCTCTCTCTCTCTCTCTCTCTCTCTCTCTCTCTCTCTCTCTCTCTCTCTCTCTCTCTCTCTCTCTCTCTCTCTCTCTCTCTCTCTCTCTCTCTCTCTGTCGTTGATGATTGATTAATTTCGTTTCTATGAGAGACAGAAAGCAGGAGGTATTCAGGGATTCTTTTATTTCTCAATTTTTTTTTACAGTCAGATTCTCAGTCAGCTTTTCTTTTCCTTCTGCTTCTGCTCAGTTTTGATCTTTGATTCTCTCAAAGAGACTCGGAGAGGGGCTCGAGTGAGGTGTGTGTGTGCAATCGTGTGAGTGTGTGTGTGTGTGTGTGTGTGTGTGTGTGTGTGTGTGTGTGTGTGTGTGTGTGTGTGTAAACCAGGTATTCCTCAGGTATTCCTCACATTGTGGGGACTTGCCTCCCTTATGCAGACAAAAAAAGCATCAAATCATTCATTTTAGGGTGAAATCTTGGTATAAACTTGAGGTTATGTCAACGTATGTAACAGTTAGCATTAGGAAAACAGTGGTTATATTTAAGGTTAGGATAAGACTTCAAGATGTTAAGGTAAGCAGCTGTTTTTGGTGTAAATGCTCAAGGAGACTTATCATACAATAACGTAATTATCATCATCATCATGTCTATATATGGACATATCATATGATACAAAGACTTGACCTTTGACCTCAGTATTGCCACACTTCACATTAGCAGCTAAGAGGCTATTCATGTCACATTGGCTAAATGAGTAGATGCCTCCATTCCTTAATTTGCACGTCCTGAGTGGAGACTGCAGAAGAATTAAAGGTAAATAACTCTCTCCGCCACCATAATCCCTCCCTTTATATTATTATACTACAGTATTATCATTATATCAGTGGTACAAAATGAACTTCAAATGACAATAATATCATTTATCGTGATTATTTCTGAGGCAATATATCGTCCAACAAAAGTAGTAATCATGACAGGACTAATCACGGTAGATGGTTGGTGCCAGACTGTCATACAACACCAACTGTTAAAAGTGGTTTATTTTAACCATGAATATGAACTCTCCCTAACAATAACTAAGTTTTATTGTATAAAGGTTCAATGACCTGATGCAACCCTGTGTCAATTGGTGTAACCAGTATTTTTTTTATAAAAATATGATTATATACAGGAAAATGAATGTGAACTAATACGTGGAATAAATATAATCCACTTTTAACAATGCAACACTATGTTTTTTTAAAAGAAATTTTTACATTATTTGTCATTATTTATGTTATTTCGATAAAAAATGAGTTTTTTAGGATTTGTTCTGCTCAATATTTACAAAATGCTTTAAAATTTAAAGGTAGAAATACTATTTTTTCTTTTCATTTGATGTTTTAAAATTAAGTAATTATTTTTTTATAAGTACACTTAAATATACTGTAGGTGGATGAAATATTAGAGGATTATGGCAAAAATGTCTAAGTGGTGTAACCATAAAAACTTTGTACCAAATAATTCAACTTACTTAAAAACACTAAATTCTCAATAAAACACCATATCAACTACTTATAACTTTTTTATATATATTTATATTATTTGTATAGGTCCACTTAAATACACTGTAGGTGGATACGGTATTTAATATTTATCATTATTTTGTGGTTACACCATTTGACATTTTCAGGAGCATTCAGTCTTACTTTTACTACAAACCTGATGCTGCTTTTAAAACTATTTTTTAAAGATATTTTTTAATTGCTATCTCGCCAACCCTAATTTGTCGCTGACCCATAAACAAAGCAAACTTGAACCTGTCCACCTTAATAGAAGTGGTCGATTAGAAAATAGTCACATTAATCTGTCTCAGTAACGGTGATGAATTGCTTCTAAAGGACCTGTTGTATTGTGAACATTTTCAGAGTTGGTGCAGTCTTTTTAGGACAGCTTCCAATAATGAAACAGATCAGTGTCTCATGGACACATTGGTTGTTACAGAGACTGAAATTGTGACATTTTTTGGATGACACAATCTCTGTAACACCTGCATGAGCCAACGTGCCTTCCGCTTTATATTAAGTCATCCACTTGCTTCAAAACTGTAAGTGGTGCATCATAAAGTTTCACCAGTATATTAACATTTTACAGGATGACTGCACATAATTATATAGTGCTTCTCTCCTTTTAAAGCTTCCCTAGTCTTTACAAGGAGTTCAAAACCTCCAACACTATCGCAATAATACCTCGATACATCTAACAAGCTCCATATTCAGCGTGCATCAGGATTGGGTATTTCTTTTATGCATCAACAACAGAAATTCTCATCCCAGTAAATCTGACATGTAAACAAAACAGTTTTTTTGTTTCATAACTTTCAGAGGCAAAAACAAAAGAGCCAACAAAACTCTTTAAGCAGCAGGATTTTGTCTTCCCCGAGGGGGGGTACTTTGAAGGGAGCTCAGATAAATTGGGCGAGCTTATGTTCTCATTAAAATAATTGGTAGAACAGCCAACTCACTTGCTCGCTGCTCCGACGAGTGATTTATCTAAAGGCTGTCAACCCGACTGAAGAGGAGGAGAGGAAGTCTGCGGGGATGCACTAGACTGTGTGTTTGTTCATGGGTTTGTTTGTGTGGAAATGTATTCACATAAGCATAAAGCATGTGTTTTGTGTGCAGGTCTTTTTCTTTATATCACCACTTGCACCTTTAATTGTGTGCATTAGATGTGGATTTTGTGTCTGTGATGTTCAGTCTATGTACACACAAGTGTTCCTGCTGTTTAAGCCAAGCTGTTTGAGATCACTGCATTGTATTTTCCTTTTTTCTTCTCAATTATTTCTCTATTTAAAGCTCTAATTTTTTTGTGCCTCCTCTTTCATCCTCACCTGCTTCATTACCTATCAGAATGCATTTCTTTTGTGGAGCCGTTTTGCATAAATTATCAAATCTCTACTTGCTACCACATTTTGTCTGTGTGGCTGCGTGAATGACACTGATCAGAGCCGGAGACAATCAGACGCACGCCTGCTGAGTTTATCATAACAGGGTTGAGAGGGGAAAAAATACATTTTAAATGAACTCACACAGAGTAAAAGTTCCCTCTGTGTGTGTGTGTGTGTGTGTGTGTGTGTGTGTGTGTCTCTGTGTGGGGCCAACCTCAGTTGGATCTATGAGACGAAACAAAGCTCACCTGCAGCACACTACAAATCCGTGAGATAATCAAATGTACTCTGGTGGAAAAAAGGTAATTGTATGGCTGTCTCTTTGTCACAGTCGCTGTCTTCTCCCTGGCATATGACAAAGGGGAACAGAGAGAGAGAGAGAGAGAGAGAGAGAGAGACAAAACAAAAGGGTGAAGGGAGAGAAGTTTAGAGGTGGGAAGAGAATCAGGGTGGAAAGGTTAAAGAGAAAATGAGGAATGAAGACAAAAGAGAGGAAGACGACCCACGGAGAAGAGCAAAACAAATAGACAGCAGGGAAAATAAGAGGAAAAAATAGAGATGAAAAGAACTGAGGCAGGGGTGCAAATAATCAGACATTTTGTCTCAGCTGAAACTGGCCAGTGACAAAAAAAAGGATGTTTAGTATGCATGTGTTGTGTCTTTACATACAACATGTGCATACACAGTTTGAGTGCATAAGGATGGTTAGTATGCATAGTCAGTATGTACTTGTATACTTTCCACTGTGTGCCCAAAAAGTGTAAATATTGAGAAGAGAAAAAGTCAAATGTAAATTTCTTGTACCACGATAGAGACTGATACTCACAGGTTCTTTAATTAAAGCTTTATGCTAGTTAAATAAGAATGAAGGCTCAATTAAAGTACGCAGCTCATATTATGTTTAACCCTCCTGTTGTCCTCAGGTAGAGGAAGGACAGGAGGAAGGAAAGGAGTAAGGAGGGAGGGAGGAAGGAAGGAAGGAAGGAAGGACAATGAAGGAAGGAAGGAAGGAAGGAAGGAAGGAAAGGAGTAAGGAGGGAGGAAGGAAAGAGGGAGGAAGGAAAGGAGGAAGGAAGGAAGGAAAGAAAGGAGGGAGGAAGGAAAGAAAGGAGGGAGGAAGGAAGGAGTAAGGAGGGTGGAAGGAAGGAAGGAAGGAAGGAAGGAAGGAAAGGAGTAAGGAGGGAGGGAGGAAGGAAAGGAGGAAGGAAGGAAGGAAGGAAGGAAGGAAAGAAAGGAGGGAGGAAGGAAAGGAGGAAGGAAGGAAGGAAAGAAAGGAGGGGAAGATCGAAAGAAAAATTAAAGAAAGAGGGAGGAAGGAAAGAAGGAACAGTCAAAAGAGATGGGGTCAATTTGACCCGGGAGGCTGCAGGAGGGTTAAGGGTTGCATAATCCTGCTAATGATGTGTGTGTCTTTCTAGCACAGGACATTGCCTTCAAAGGGGACATATTATGCATATTGTGATTTTCTGCTATTTTTATGATATAATGATGTCGTGTTGTCCATGTTGAACATTCAAAGTTCTTGAAAGTCGGCCTGTTCTGAACACTTCGTAAAATGTCTTCTACTTCTTGTGATGACATCAGATTGTTGGCCCATAAACATTCATCTGCTGAGGTTGTTTCATGGTGTTTTCTCATATTTTGGATCAGATATGTGCTCAAACATATACCGATGTCTTTATAAAGTTTCCAGTTCATATACAGAACAAGAAAAACAAAGTTAAACTCTACTACTCCTGTTTGTTTAGCCTTCTGAGACATTGGGAATCTGCCAAGATGCAGCTTCAAGACATTAAACAATCAGAGCAGAGTGGGCTCATCGGGACAGGAGCCTTAAAGAGACAGGAGCTAAAACGGCTTGTTTCAGACAGAGGCTGAACTGAGCGGCTGCATAAAGGGCCGATATAAGATAAATAAGGAGGTTTTAACTGTAAATCATGTAAATATATTCCAGTAGAGCCCCACAATATAAACATAGAGCTGGAGATGTGCATGATACATCCCATTTAAGGAATGACAAATGTATTAATGTATGTTACTGATGCATTTCTTGTAAGTATAGCATTATAATGTGGAGCTAATTCAACCCATTCAAATTTAACTTCTAGTCTAATCTCTAAAAAAGCATCACATTTTACAGCTGAATCATATTTTGTGGTGGGGTCATGTGTTTATGATTGAGCTCTTTTAAAGAATTATAAATCTCCATTTTTCATTTGCATTGTATGTTCTTTCAATTCATTTGAAAGCAAATCATTATTTTATGCTGCTGTGTCATATTTAATGCTTTTTTGTTTTTGTTCTCTCTTTCTATTTTTCTGTACTTTTTTATTATTATAATTGCGTTTTCTTGTTTTTAATTACATGTTTTAATGTTTCTAATTTTTACTGTTTAATATTTTGTTTTTTACCCCTGTGTATGAAATGAGCTATATAAATAAAGCTGCCTTGCTTTGCTTTGCCTTGGGGTAGAAAGTGCAGCAGTGTAAAAAGTACATTCTGAAACGTAGCATAGAGTAGAAAATATAACATAATATGAAATAGAAATATTCAGGTAAGTAAGGAAAATTTCTCAGAATTGCAAATAATACTGTACAGGACTTGAGTATATGTATTATTTTCCACTTCTGGTCACAAGGGAATTAAAAAATGACTATATTGACAATACTTTGGATTACAATTTGATTACAATTTCATGAATGTGTCTTTTTTTTAAACTTCAGTTTCCATTTTACTGTCCTTCTATTTTTCTTCTTTTCTTCCCCACAATATTCACTCTTGCTTTGATCCTTCCTTTCTTTGCCCCACTTCACCCGTCCCTCCACTCATCTATATTCTTCCTTCATCACAGACACACAGAGAAATGATCTTCAATAGGCCAGCAGCTGTGTCTTAAAAGTCTGACGAAAGCAGCGGGTATGTGTGTGTGTGTGTGTGTATGTGTGTGTGTGTGTGTGTGTGTGTGTGAGCCTAACGTCACACTGAGCAGGTAAACAAGTGGGATTGTCTGTTATGCATATGTATCCGTTATCAAAAACCAATCACTGCCGCTATGAGAAAACTAACAGCATTGCAGCAGTGACAGAAACATCAACCATACAAAATGCTTAACGTCTCAGCAGGCTTGAGATAAACACTCTTCATGTGTCATACCTCCTCAAATAACGCTCTTCATCAACATATTGCACCTCCTGTCACCTTATGAAAAATGCTTTAAATATACACACCCAGGGTAACATTTCTACCTGCAGAAAGAGTGAGTAAAGAATAAAATGCTACTTGTGTCAGAAGTGTTTCATCTGTCAGAATAACTGTGATAAACAAGAAGTGTGAGAACATAGCTGAGATAAGAAGAGAGCAATATATATAAAATATATGCAATTAACCCTCCTGTTGTCCTCGAGTCAAGGAAGGGAGGGAGGAAGGAAGGAAGGAAGGGAGGAAGGAAGGAAGGAAGGAAAAAGGAAGGAAGGGAGGGAGGGAGGGAGGAAGGATGGAAGGAAGGAAGGAAGGAAGGAAGGAAGGGAGGAAGGAAGAAGGAAGGAAGGAAGGGAGGAAGGAAGGAAAGGAGGGAGGAAGGAAGGATGGAAGGAAGGAAGAAGGAAGGAAAGGTGGGAGGAAGGAAGGAAGGAAGGATGGAAGGAAGGACGGAAGGAAGGGAGGAAGGAAGAAGGAAGGAAAGGAGCAAGTAAGGATGGAAGGAAGGAAGGGAGGAAGGATGGAAGGAAGGAAAGGAGGGAGGAAGGAAGGATGGAGGAAGGAAGGGAAGGAAGAAGGAAGGAAAGGAAAGGAGGGAGGAAGGATGGAAGAAAGGAAGGGAAGAAGGAAAGGAAGGAAGGGAGGAAGGAAGGAAGAAGGAAGGAAAGGAGGGAGGAAGGAGGGAAGAAGGAAAGGAAGGAAAGGAGGGAGGAAGGAAGGGAAGAAGGAAAGGAAGGAAGGGAGGGAGGAAGGAAGAAGGAAGGAAAGGAGGAAGGTAGGGGGGAGGAAAGAAAGGGAGAAGCAGGGAGGGAGGAAAGAAGGAAGGGAGGAAGGAAGGTAGGAAGGAAGGAGGGAAGGAAAGAAGGAAGGGAGGAAAGAGAGAGGAAGGACAGACGGAAGGAAGGAAGGGAGAAAAGAAGGAAGGAAGGAAGGAAAGAAGGAAGGGATGAAAGAGAGAGGAAGGACAGACGGAAGGAAGGAAGGGAGGAAAGAAGGAACAGTCATAACAGACGGAGTATTAACCACACTGCTCACAGTCACACAACAAAAAGCTTTTCAAAGGTTTTTGTGAATAGCTTTACTGAAGAAGACGAATACTATAAAAGTAATTTTTGATCAACATTTCACTACTTGGCGTCATCTGTACTTGGCATGGAAGAAATAATACACAAGGTGAATGTGAAGAACTCACCCACATACAAGTACAATTCACTCCTTCTAGATTACATGGCCACTTACCAAGGAAAAAGTTCTTTAGCTTTTTTTTTCTTTTTCAAGCCTGTCGTAGGCAAATTAATTTTTCATGGCCGCTGGATAACACGAGAAAAAAAATATTGAAAAAGTTTGGCAATGAACATTTAGTGCACATGCTCTTCATTAATATTCTGACTAATATACTGCATTAAAAAAAAATCATGTATACTTTGTTGACCTTTTTTTTTTTAAATGCATTTTTTTCTTGTCATTCTTGGTATCAACAGGTTTATATTCATTTTAACATAGTCTAAAAAAAACTATATAACAAATAACTGTATTTTACCTTGTTTAAAGTGTTGGTCAAGTGTTGATACTCCTGGATTGGACCCATGAACTTTATGTGGATGAGTTAACCCTCCTGTCGTCCTCCCGGGTCAAATTGACCCCGTCTGTTTTGACTGTTTCTTCTTTCCTCCTTTCTTCCTTTCCTTCCTTCTTCCATACTTCCTTCCTCTTTTCCTACCTCCTTACTCCTTTCTTTCCTTCCTTCCTTCCTCCTGTCCTTCCTTCCTCCTTTTTTTCTCCTGTCCTTCCTTCCTCCCTTCCTTCCTCCCTCCCTTCCTTCTTTCCGTCTTTCTTTCCTTCCTTCCTTCCTTCCTTCCTCTTTTCCTTCCTCCTGTCCTTCTTCCTGTCCTTCCTTCCTCCTTCCTTCCTCCAATCCTTCCTTCCTCCTTTTTTTCTCCTGTCCTTCCTTCCTCCCTCCCTCCCTCCCTTCCTTCTTTCTGTCTTTCTTTCTTTCCTCCCTTCCTTCCTCCCTCCCTCCCTCCCTTCCTTCCTTCCTTCCTTCTTTCCGTCTTTCTTTCCTTCCTCCTGTCCTTCCTTCTTCCTGTCCTTCCTTCCTCCCTTCCTTCCTCCTGTCCTTCCTTCCTCCTTTTTTCCTCCTGTGCTTCCTTCCTCCTGTCCTCCCTCCCTCCCTCCCTCCTTTCTTTCTTTCTTTCTTTTTTTCTTTCCTTCCTTCCTTAAATCGAGGACAACAGGTGGGTTAAGGAGATTTTAAGCACAAGTTTGAAAAGCTTTGAGTAATTCATTCTAGTGAATCCTTGTAACGGGCATTTCACTCTGCCTCATGGCAAGAGAAACACAGCACTTCATACACAAAGAGATCACAAAAGAAAAGCCTTAAAATAAATCTTATTGAAAGAGATTTTTTCGAGGGTTATAAAGATGTATTAGTTTGTGGGAGAAGTGCTATGAATGTCTTCAGAGGTCAAATTAAGACTTTAGTTTTCCTTCACCCTCAGAATATATGTGCTTCTTTTAGTGCAAAAGATATGACATGCTTTTTGTATTGTTTAATCAAAAGTTTGTATCAAACTATCTTCTTGAGTTACTGAAGTAGAGATCTGTTAAATACTCTTTTTAACCATTTCTCTGTATGAATCTAATGACTCTATTTAGATTTCCTTCTGTCGCTTGTTACAGTTTCTTCTTTTTCAACCTTTTTCTATTATATTATATTCAACTTAATTTCTACATTTTCTCTCCCTGACCCTGTACAATCATACACTCCATTTCAAAGGCCTTTGTATTATTGGCCGTCGCCTTTATTGAAAATTCTGACAGGACAAAAGGGAGAACTCAACTGTGAGTGAACCTGGAAAGTCTACAGCTCACACATACTTGGGCTTATTCAAATAAAGGCAGTGGTTCCAAGAATTTTTACATTTAATAAGTTAATAATTACCACTGCGAGACAAATGTGAAGTATTTTGTGAACTTTCTATTGCGCCAATCAGAGACTATTGTTAACAGAGTGGAGCAGTGAAACTCCAGCTGACCATCACACACTGCAGCATTAAACATCGTGAACCAACTCTGAGGTAAAGAAGATAAATCAGTACTCAGTCTGTCCCTCCTCAACAACCCTGCATCCGCTCAGCTGTGCAAAAGAGATGCTGCTCTTGACGGGAGTGGGTCTATGTTCCCTCAGTTTGATGATAGAATAAAGAATTTCTCCGGTCTTTCAAGCATTTTCATAGATGAAAAAAGTTATGTGCATTAGGGAATAGCCATATCTGTGCTGTGGGAACATAAGGCCTAATTTGGTGGAAAATCCTTGAGGGAACATAAGGCTGTGGGAACATAGGGCCTAATTTGGTGGGAAATCCTTGAGGGAACATAAGGTTGTGGGAACATAGGGTCTAATTTTGATGGGAAGAACATTTCTTAGAATTGGAGGAACATAGGTCTGTGGGAACACCGTGCTGTGGGAACATCGTGCTGTGGGAACATCGGTCTGTGGGAACATCGGTCTGTGGGAACATCGTGCTGTGGGAACATCGTGCTGTGGGAACATCGGTCTGTGGGAACATCGTGCTGTGGGAACATCGTGCTGTGGGAACATCGTGCTGTGGGAACATCGGTCTGTGGGAACATCGGCCTGCGGGAACATCGGTCTGTGGGAACATTGGTCTGTGGGAACATCGTGCTGTGGGAACATTGGTCTGCGGGAACATCGGTCTGAGGGAACATTGGTCTGCGGGAACATCGGTCTGAGGGAACATTGGTCTGCGGGAACATCGGTCTGTGGGAACATCGGTCTGTGGGAACATCGGTCTGTGGGAACATCGTGCTGTGGGAACATCATGCTGTGGGAACATCGGTCTGTGGGAACATCGTGCTGTGGGAACATCGGTCTGTGGGAATATAGGTCTTAGGGAACATCGGTCTGCGGGAACATCATGCTGTGGGAACATCATGCTGTGGGAACATCGGTCTGCGGGAATATAGGTCTGTGGGAACATCGGTCTGTGGGAACATCGTGCTGTGGGAACATCGGTCTGTGGGAACATCGTGCTGTGGGAACATCGTGCTGTGGGAACATCGGTCTGTGGGAACATCGTGCTGTGGGAACATCGGTCTGTGGGAATATCGGTCTGTGGGAACATCGTGCTGTGGGAACATCGGTCTGTGGGAATATCGGTCTGTGGGAAGATCGTGCTGTGGGAACATCGGTCTGTGGGAATATCGGTCTGTGGGAACATCGTGCTGTGGGAACATCGGTCTGCGGGAACATCGGTCTGTGGGAACATCGTGCTGTGGGAACATCGGTCTGTGGGAACATCGGTCTGAGGGAACATTGGTCTGTGGGAACATCGGTCTGTGGGAACATCGTGCTGTGGGAACATCGGTCTGTGGGAACATCGTGCTGTGGGAAAATCGGTCTGTGGGAACATCGTGCTGTGGGAAAATCGGTCTGTGGGAACATCGGTCTGTGGGAACATCGGCCTGCGGGAACATCGGTCTGTGGGAACATTGGTCTGCGGGAACATCGGTCTGAGGGAACATTGGTCTGTGGGAACATTGGTCTGTGGGAACATCGGTCTGTGGGAACATCGTGCTGTGGGAACATCGGTCTGTTGGAACATCGGTCTGTGGGAATATCGGTCTGTGGGAACATCGTGCTGTGGGAACATCGGTCTGTGGGAATATCGGTCTGTGGGAACATCGGTCTGTGGGAACATCGGTCTGTGGGAACATCGTGCTGTGGGAACATCATGCTGTGGGAACATCGGTCTGTGGGAACATCGGCCTGCGGGAACATCGGTCTGCGGGAACATCGGTCTGTGGGAACATCGGTCTGTGGGAACATCGGTCTGTGGGAACATCGGTCTGTGGGAACATCGGTCTGTGGGAACATCGTGCTGTGGGAACATCGGTCTGTGGGAACATCATGCTGTGGAAACATAGGTCTGTGGGAGCATCGTGCTGTGGGAACATAAGTCTGTGGGAACATCGTGCTGTGGGAACATCGGTCTGTGGGAACATCGGTCTGTGGGAACATCGTGCTGTGGGAACATGGGGATGACCTCCTCTTGACTGCTGGAGATATGATGTTAATAATAACACAGTAGAACACTCCGCCTCCCACTCAGTTTGTTATTCTTTGCAAGATTCTTTCAAATTAATTAATTAATTATTTAATTTATGCAGTTAACTTTTTTGAAAGTAACTCAGGTATCGTGATAGTATCATCAATCAATACCTTCATTTTTTTACAACTTTTATTCTATATCTTTTTGTTCCTTCTTAGCATAACATTTAAATCCCTTTCAACACTTTTGTCTGTCAAATCTCGATTTTGTTCACTTAAGCACACAACTCTTTAAAAGTGCTCGACTGTACGCACAAACTGCGTCCGCTGCACCATGCACGTTCTCCAGGCTTCGCCACATTTGTCTGAAAAACATCCTATCTACGATTTTAACTATATGCTGTGGCGCTTAGCATTGAGTTGAATTCAACTTGTAAGTACATATAAAAAGAAATATTGGTGGGAAAATCAAAAGAAAGTAAAGCACTCTGAAGCTGCATGTGTGCAGGTAATGTAAATCACAAACCTCCTCAGGCTAAATGTTGTGTTAAGGCAGGCGTTCATCAGAATGAGTGACGGTGTCGGGGCAGGGGCTTAGCCAGCGGAGGAGGACAGGACTAACAATAAACCTTCTGCCTGAAGGTTAAGAGTTGCATAAATTATGTGTGATTTAACTCAGGAATGTCAGCTTCTTGGAAATCATATTGCACCTTGCATTGTTCAGCCTGTCTCACATCAAGATATGTCCTGTTGAGAGCCATGAAGTCATAAATCTGACAGAGGACCACCGTGGAAATCATCTATCAATCTAAGAAAGTATCTAAAAAGTAAAGTGTGTGGATGTTGACAGATGAATGGGCATGAAGTGCTTCCAATCACTATAATAACTGTTTCAGTTACCTAACTTTAACCATAAATTAGCAATTGTCTTTGTACCATAACTGCAACCACACTACAACTCGAATGTGCAGACATCGTACAAATGCAAATTGTACATTGAACATAGGGCTGGATATCGGTACTCAAAACCTTTAAGGTATCGACCGAAATAGTAGTATCGAAACATCTCCCATCAAACGATACCTGCAATCAATCCTTTTTGCACCCAGAAATAGAAAATATGACTATTTGTACGGACTTACTCACAGCCAATCAACACAAGCATTCATTGCACTTTCATGCCTTTTATTGGCTGGAGTATAAATCTATGCACATACACATATACATGGATTTATAAGTGTGTGATGTATGCTTTGACCCACATGGTGATTTTCAGCAAAAAATTAAAGAATGCATTTTGTGTAAAAATCTAATAATTTAGATGTGGAGGAGTGGTGACATTTTATGCAATTTAATTCTTCTATTCAAATGATTTATATCGAGTACTTAATTGGTATCGGTATCACTTAAAGGGAACTTGGATTGGTACCGGTATTGCAACTTTTTGAATGATACCCAGCCCTGATTGAACAAAGAATTACCTACTATCTATGAGCCAAGGTAAAGGGTTATGCCACCATTAGCTTTCAGGATAGCTTCAGTGCATCTCGGGACAAATTTTCAAGTCAAATTTGTGAAGAGGAGAAATGAACATTTTTGCAAAAGATACGAAGGTGATGGAGAGTTCTGTCTAAGTGTGTGATGAGACAGACCACGAAGTGAATACTAGATGGACTGTGATGATTACATATGAAGTCAATGCAGAGACATGAGTAGATGGGAATTCGCCCTGGGGCTGTGCGAATTGACGCGTCCGTGTGAATCGAAAATGTTTCAACTTGAGTGAAAAATGTACATATGTCAGGGTTTTTATGAATCAGCTTATAAATGTATGAGAGGCAAGAGGGGAAAAAGGAGACTGATGGAAAATAACAGAAAGAAGCAGAGTCTCTGGTGAGTTCTGAGTTCAGTCAGAGGCCGAACTGAACACAACTCTGTCTCTTTGAAATTATTTTCATATACGGAAAAGTAACGAAGGCCAAAGTATGTGTTCTCTCAACATAATGAACATTTTTTGTTAATAAACATACAGTATATGGCAAGTTGCACATTTATTGCTGCTGAACTTATGGCGCTTTTCCACTATACAGTTCCAGCACGACTCGCCTCGCCTCGCCTCGCCTCGGTTCTTTTTGTGTTTCCACTAGGGAAAGTACCTGGTACCTGGTACTTTTTTAGTACCTGCTCTGGTGAGGTTCCAAGCGAGCCGAGCCGGTACTAAAATGTGACGTTGACACACTGCTGGCCGCTGATTGGTCAGAAGAGTTGTCGCTGGAAGCGTCATGAGCCGTCCCACACAAGAATCAAACCCGGCATTTTTAAATACCGGCAGCAGCGTTACCATAGTTACAGCCATACGGCTCAATTTTCTTGCTTTGTGTGACAGAAAGCCTCATACAGCAGCAAGTACACCACTGCCTCCATGGCCTCCATTGTTTATGTGTTTTGTGTCGCGTATAAAACGAAGTCACGGCAGTTTCGCAGAGCCGTGCTATGACGACCCCGCCCACGTTGAGTAGGTACTTTTTTGCAATGGAAAAGGTCTGTTCTGGTACCGTACCAAGGCGAGGCGAGCCGAGGCGAGGCGTGCTGGAACTGTGTAGTGGAAAAGCGCCATTAAAAGTGAAATGTTTACAGTATCAGTACCTAGTTGTTGTTTTTTTGTTCGTCATGACATCGGATCTTGAGTTCTATTCATAGAAAATACAGCAATGTTAAAGTTTTTATGGTTATGTATAGACACTGGCAGCACTTTGATAAGGTTCTGGAAACATTGTGGTCTTGTTATATTAAAGAAAATAGTCTGCAGTAACTTTTATCACAGATTTATCTTTAACTAACCTTATTCAAAGTGCTTCTGTTACCTACATCTACAGTAACTAGTCTGTGGTTCTGTGCATCTTGGACCTCATCTCTGCAGCTTCAAAGCAATATATAGATAGATTTACTTTATTAGAGCCCAGTATAAAAGCACAATGAGTATATGGATAAAAGTGCATGTAAAATAGTTAGGTTCAGGGTGCATTATGTGAGTGAGGCATTGTACAGTTGTACTGCAGTGTGGTAGGAAGGATCTTTTGTAGCGTTCTCTTGAGTAGCGGGGGAGTCTGAATCTGTTGCTGAATGAGCTCCTGAGATTTTCCAATGTGTTATGGAGGGGATGGGTGGTATTGTCCTGGATCTTGAGGAATTTTGTTTTAATTCTGTCCTCAGTCACCTCCTCATACTAATACTTCATTCATTCGAAAAAGTTACCTATATGAACATAATCCAGCCAGCAGTTATGTTTGTCAATGAAACATAATGGGAAAAACAGTTTATTTGTATATATGAATGTAATTTCTAGGAGACAGGGTTGACACAGACAGTCACGCACACTCCTACACACACACACACACACACACACACACACACACATGGCCTGACGGTACGTTGGGTGTTGTGGGCGAATAAACACAGTCAAGCATTCAAACTTGCACAAATGATTCAAGGCCGAAAAAAAAAAAGCTTTACATTTTGTCTGAAAACATCACAACACTCCAAAATCTCTTATAGATGTTCATTTAAGTTGAGAAGTGTCAACGGTGAAGGATAAGTGTGTACTGTAATTCACATAATAGTCATAGTTATATCATTCAGTTTGCTCCCTGTGCCCTGTAAGGATAAAAAAAAATGCATTTGTCATCTATGAGTTTTTTTAATTAATGTGTTACCTATCTGTAAATTATTTTACTTATGTTATAAAAATTAGGATTATACTGTAATTCAGATGTTTTAATTCATACAATGTGTGAATAAACCTTTCTGGCAACACTCGACGGAGAGCCTTTTCTATTGTAACTCTGTCTGTTGCATTGGTAAACGCTCCGCTTGTACAAGCTAAATAAATAAATTCAACTTAAACTTTGATATTTCGTATCCAGTCTCCTTTATTAAGGGTAAATCATTAATTTCTTATAACAACTTAGATTATACATTTTAATTATTGATTGATTACTTGATCAGGATGCATCATCATAACAGCAAAAATCTCAAAAATAAACCAAAGATAGAAAATAACCAATATTTCATAAATCACTTGGGTCACTGTGACACATTACCACCCAATTCAGTTTCCTATAAAAATTCCCTTTAAGTATCCAAGCAGGACGCAGCTCTATCCTAGACTGCTACTGACACACAGTGGCTGACCCATCAGGTGTCACTTACAGTACATGGTTTTATAAGCAGGCAGTAATCTGTCAGCTGTTAGAGACCTCCACAATCATGTCACTGTCTTACACTAAAGACTCGGATAGGTCAGGCCACTAATGGCATAAGTCCTTTTTTTCCCTCTTTAGTTCAATAATTCCTTCCTGTGTTTAAATGAGTTTTATATAAGCCCCTGTCCGGATGCTGTGTATTTGTCTTTTATCCCCGATGGCAGTTGTTTTACAGCGTCTGTGCCCATTGTGTGACGCTGAGTTCATGTGCAATCCTCTTAGACCCCACTTCAGTCACCGCCGTGATGTTCAATTTTGTGTGTCAGCATTAAATATGGGATCTTCTTATAAAAGGTGAGAAGAAGCCATGGCCAGCATTTACACTTACAATAAAAAAAACACAATGTTGTATTCAGAACTGGGTGTTAGAAATATTTCAGTGTTGCAGAGTTTGAAGCATTTAAAGCCTTTGATACGTGGTGTTTACTATCAGAATCTCATATTATACTGTTTTTTCCTTCAATGCTACAGAGAACACTTTTTACTCCGCATTTTTCCCTTGCTGTGCATGTTTTATACCAGCAGTAAGCAAGATTGAGATAAAAATCAGCTCTCTTTTCTTGTCAGATAATGATAATTAACATGGCAGCCATCCTAAGTGTGATGTTTATGGCTACAGGTCCACAGAGAGCCCATCTTCCCTGCACTGGCCTTGTTTTTATTATTTTCAGAGAAAATGATACTCCGCTGTGCTTTCCCAACAGTCTGGCAGAGTTTAAGTGAAAATATGTCCACTTTTACTTACAGTGCAGCGCGCCGCTCACTCAGTAACAATAAGACCAACAATCAGCATTTCCCAAAAGAGCACTGTTTAGTGCTACAAGCAAAAACAAGGATACACAAAGTCTAGAGTCGCAGACACAAAGCAGCCTACACAGTTCAGTGGTACAGAGGAAGCGTGTTTGCCTGTAGAGCTTCCTAACAGCCACTAATGAGGTAATTGTGAGCCGTGAAATAACAGAAAAAGAAGGAGTATGATTTATTTTTTTTGTTCTTACTTACTGAATTAATTGGGATCTTTGTTTAAAGAAACAGATACACAGCATATTCCTTTATTTGGATGTCAAAAGTTTCTCCCCCTAAGGTCAAGTTAAATATAACAATTGCTCAAACAGCATTTCAGTGACTGTATTTCAGGTCCTAACTAGACATTGCAGTGCATAATTTTTCATAATTTGGCTCAGTTTTAACCTAGATATCTTCTGACCTGCAACGAAACTATGCTTATGTTATTATTATTTTCACTTACAACCTCAAAAAGAAGAGCTGAAGTGATGCAGGGGTTCACACAGTCCTTCCACATCTGTCTAAGTAATACATGAGCACCAGTATTAAGTCAAATACTGTGAGATGATGACTTATTGCATCTACGTCTAAACCATGGTCCGCTAATCAATTATCATTATGATAAATAAGAGATAGATAACCTTTAAGTTCATCCAATCTTAAACCTACGTGTGACTGTTGATATTTCCTGAGAGAAATTCAACGAGAACGTCGATGAAGTTGTTCAGCAAGGTGTAAAAGTTAAGATAGTTTCAGCAACGCTCGACTGCTTTTATCTAGAAAAGGTCAGGGCTGTTGCTGCTTTAGGTGTCGGAGCATAACATTAGAAGTAGTGTTTCATCTTCTTTTGAAGGCTGCTACACTCTGTCTGGATATATATATGTTTGAACAATCAATGATTAACTCACTGCACAGAAAAGTCTGTATCATTAATAATTCATTTTGTCCTGAAGTTCAACAACTTGGATATATGAGATGAGTTTGAATAGACATGTTTCACTTTCCATTCATTTTTAATCTTATTTCTTTTAGTATAAAGAACGGCTGTTTAAAAACTGCAACACAAAAATGTCATTATGATGATGACTATAAACCCAATTTTTTTGGTTTTACAGACTCCCACAGAACAGTTAGTCCAGGATTTAAATCTTGTGGGGAAAAAAAGTGCTTTTCATTAAACCAGCAAGGAAGATAAAGAGGAGGAGAGTCACAGGGAAAGAGGAAGATGGTTGGATTGCATTCATTTTCTAGTACTCTTCAATTTATCTGTCCTCTAACAAGATGTGCAGAAAGGAAGAAGGGGGGGTTGGAGCAGTCTTTCTTCACCAAACAATAAGCGTCTTAAAAAACTTGATGACTCATCACTTCTGTCTCTCGACTTTCATCCTCCCTCATCCACAGTTTGCATTCAAGCATAGTCAGCACACCGGGGGGTAAAACAATAGCAGCATTTGTCTATTGTGTGTCATTTGAAAAAAGAAAAAAGAAAAAAAAAGAAAAAAGGAAGAAAAAAAGGCAGAGTCCCCCATAAGGGGGCAGTGACATTTACATTCACAATCCCCTCAATGATTTTTAGCTTAGCTCATTGCTCTGAATCTCACTTTAAAACCCAAGCACGGGGCTCATCCCTTTAAAACAGATCTGAGCATTTAGAGAAAGACAAAGTAGTGCAAAGTGGATAATTGTACAAACAAAGAGAGAGTGAGCAGAGGAGAGGGGGGGAAAAAAGGGTGGGTGGGGGGGGGGGGGGGGGGGTTAAAGGGAGATAGAAAGAGGGAGAGAAAGTGAAAATCCTCCACTTAGCTTTGTTTACAGTGCTTCAAAAACCTTATGACCATCTAATCTGTTAAGCGTGTGGCTATTGTCTGGCTATCAGCTAAAGAGGATGCCGTAATTTTTCCCCCCTTTTTTTGCCCGATACTGCTCTCTTTTTTCTTTCTTTCTTTTTTTTCAGGGCCACAAAGGAGCTTAGTTTAAGCAGTCAAAAAGGATGCTCTAAGCCATAAAGTGTGCCTGCAGCATCCATTATATGATGTCGTTAAAGGGATATTGTGTCAGTGAAGCGTCTGTCCGCCGCGCTAAGGGACAGCTGACCCAAAAACACTCCTATTGTGTTAAGCTGTATTTAACCTCATCTGCTAGGGCCGGAGTGTGTCTGTGTGTGTGTGTGTGTGTGTGTGTGTGTGTGTGTGTGTGTAGGAGTCTGCAGTTGTCTTGAAGCTATTCTGCAAGGCTTAGTTTGTGCGTGCATGTTCAAGTCCCTTAAACCCCCCCCCCCCCCCCCCCCAACAATGGCTTCCCCCTTATTGTTTAGGGGTGCTGGAAGTTAACATGTAACATCATATCAGCCTGCACACTGTCTCCCATGCTCGTGTACTTTGAACTCCATCCTTTAATTTGACTTTTGTGACTTGATGTTGTTTTTTTGTTGTTGTTGTTGAGTGATTTTTATCGTCTTCATACCGGAGTCTATTTCAAGTATGTGTACGCCTGCAATATTTATTCACCGCTTCAAGCCTTGTTTTGACTGTGATTGTGTTTTTGTGTGTGAGTCTAAGCCTTTTCCCCTCACTCTAATACTGGTATTTGAGAGTTGAGAGTGGCCCATTTGTCACCTCGCCCAGTATGTGAGGAGCAGATTGGCACTGAAATCATCTTTGTGTCTGGCAAATAGCAGGGTCTGGTGGGGGCATTGCTGCTGCCTTAACAGCCTGTGTTAGGTTACTAGAATTATCCCAAAACTGAGACAAATAGAAGGAGCTTTAAGCCAAGAAATGTATAGTCACTTTTAACCACACACATCAGGCGACAGGGTAGTAAATTCGACTTTAAACTGAGACAAAAGAGCCTAGTTTCACCATTAAAATACCCCCCCGCTGTTATTTCAGTGTAGTTTGTTTTGTTAACACAGGAAGTTAATGCAGCAAATTATTTCTGCACAGCAAGTTCCCCACTGACTTCGTCTCTAAGGATACTTTACAAAACACTACATTCATTCTGCTCATGCTTCTGTCCAAAACAACCTAAAATAATACAAGTATAGTGCAATAAGTGCATTTAACTGTAGGAGCAGGACTTGATGGCAACTTATACACACCAGTATATGAAGTGAACACTTGCAGGAGCTTCAATTAGCAATGTATCTATCAATTAACAGGCAGCTGTGGTCCAAAATTGCATCAAATATGTTTTAAATGCTTACAGGCCACTTTATAGATATAGAATAAGTTAAAGGTCTCTTCACAATGAAGTATATTTTAATTGGTAGATTCCTGATGTGTTGATGAAGAAGGAAACTACCGCTGACACGTCTCACTTGTATATTTTAAAGGTTTTATTACAAGAGAGAAAAGTGTCAAAACAGCCAATCTGAAAGAGTCCCTTGTGCCGATTTGAGACTCTCTGCCTGTTACAGTTTTAACAAGACTATATATACAGTTTCCTATCTCTAAAAACTCCACCTTCTAAATGATTTATCACTCTGTCCCTTTACCTATAGCTGCCCTTTAACCTTTTACCTAAGACAAACATGTGTTGGCATGTCACAAGATGTTACAATACAAAAAGTTCACAAGACATAAGGCCGAAACAGATACTACAACAAGAAAAGGTTATGTAGCCGACTTGACGATAGATAGATAGATAGATGATAATAATTTTCTACTTTCAAATTGTTCAAATATTTTCTCCTGCAGTGATTATGATGCATGACAATCTCACCTGACTCCAGACAGGTAAGAATTATAACTATTTTGGCCACTGCAGTGCTTCACTTGAACATAAACATGTAATAAAAGCTTTGAGGAACTTACTGAAACATCTGATTCTGTAGTTTTGGGAGGAGAGGAGATGACAGTCTCACCACTTCTGCACCTTCTGTCTAAGTCCAAAACATCACCTGCTTCTTAACGTGCATCAAGATGTCCAGATTCACATCTATCATATCTCCCAGCATAGATATTGCATCGGGTGTTAACATCCCAGAAGAGCAACAATTTGATCACATACCCCCAGCTCAGCTTTATTGTTAATACTTCTACCGCCCTGACAATTAGCGATTCTGCTGTGTGCACAACTGTTTATCCAGTTGATTTATTGTTTCTGTTTCATCCATCGCTGGTGCTTCATTTACAGAGACAAGAAGACGCTTTGTGCTCCTCTGACATGAAACATATCAACTCCCAGTACACCGAGTTTCATAACAGAGAGCGTTAGTTAGTGGTATGGTCTTTTCTGCTCACAATAGATAGATTAACTCATATCTCGTCACGTCTTTCACTCTCACATTTCCTTTGCAATGCACCTTTAACACTGACACTGTCTTTACTGTCTATACCCACACTTCCCACCCACACTGTCTATTATACAACATACATTTGTGCTATTTTTGTTTTCCTGCTGTACTGTATGTATCAAAAAGCCTCTTAATTCTACAAATAACATTTATAAAATGAGCACAATTTAAGGGTAATAATGGCTGTGTACATAATGTGTATACTTTAAAAAAAAAAAGAAAAAAGGATTTAATAAAATATTGAACTACATACTGAAATGGATATAAATCTTCAGAGACAATCCCTTTCACCTGTGATTAGGTCTTTTTAAAATGCACCAAAACAAATGGTCCTAATCTGTGTGGCAAAGTGGGACATTAGCGAACACCGCTAGTTTGTCGTAATTGTGCGCGATACATCACACTCAGAGTGTAATGGATGGCTTGTTGAGGAAAACACACCTATCTCGTCCCCTCAGGAGACCTTCAGTAATGAGTCTGCTTTGATTTTATTATACCATTGCTCTTTCTCTTCACCTCTGTCCTTCTCATTTTATCCTGCTGAGACAGAAGGGACATCAGGGAGGGAGAGACGAGTGAGAGGTATGAGGCGAGATAGAGACGTGAAATGAGCCTGGCAGGAAGGGAGCAGTAGAAAAGGAGAAGGGTAGGGATTAGGAGAAGAAGAGAGCGAACGCACACAGAAGTATTTTGGTCAGTAGAGAAAAACACTGAGACGGTGTTAGGAGGACAAATCTGTTACTGGGTCCTGAAGAGATAAATGTAACAGCACTTGGGTACTAACCTAAACAAAACACCAATTAAAGATCACATTTACTGGTATTTGGGTCAGTGACAAATAAGGGTTGGCAAGAAGAGCAATTCAAAAATATCAAAAAAATAATCATCTTAAAAGCAGCATCAAGTTTAAAGTAAAATGTACATTTTGTATTTTTGTTGGTTTTATATCATTTGAAATGACATTTGCACTATTTTTTGCCAAAAGTAAGACTGAATGCTCCTGAAAATGTCAAATGGTATAACCACAAAAGAATGATAAATATTACATATTTGATCCACCTACAGTGTATTTAAGTGGACTTATACAAATAATATACATGTAAACTAGTTGATATGGTGTTTTATTGAGAATTTAGCGTCTTTAAGCAAGTTGAATTATTTGGTACAAAGTTTCTATGGTTACACCACTTAGACATTTTTGCCTTAACCATCTAATATATTCTCTCAAAATGGATTAAAAGCAGAAATTTGATGCAAGGTCCACAAAAAAAGAATGTGTGCAAGTTATTCATATGTTTATTTTTAAATTTGAACCCCTTTTAATTTGACTAAACCACATGGACACAAAAAACCCCCACTGTTGACCCAAATGGTGTAACCACAAAAGAATGATACATATTAAATATTGTATCCACCTACAGTGTATTTAAGTGTACTTATACTAATAATATAAATGCATATAAAAAGTTATAATGTAAGATCATGCCTAACTAGTTGATATGGTGTTTTATTGAGAATTTAGCGTTTTTAAGCAAGTTGAATTATTTGGTTAAAAGTTTTTATGGTTACACCACTTTGACACTTTTGCCATAATCATCTAATATATTCTCTCTAAATGGATTAAAAGCAGAAATTTTATGCTGGGTCCACAAAAAAAAGTTATGTTTATTTTTTTTATTTGAAAAATTTGACTAAACCACATGGACGCAAAAAACATTGTTGACCCATTAACACGCAATTTACGTGTGACGAGAGCAGAGCTGGTGAACATGACACTTTCTAGGACACAGGAAGCAGTGATGCTGTAAAGGTCTTTTTAGAGGACTGGGCTGTGTGTGGGTTTTTAGGTGGGCTGATTCAGGAGTGAAAAAAAAGAGGCCGGTTTTCTTCCCAATTTTTTTTTACACCTGGCTAAAATTGGATTAAATTGTAATCCCATAGAATTTATATCGTAATGCTGACACTTTCTATGTGCATTCACACCTGCATTAACCTTTATTCCTTTCCCAGAAATATCCAGATACAGATTAGGTGTTAATGCCAGGTGTAAATCGGGTCAGAAATTAATAATGTATGAAAGAAGAATGTGATAAGGAGGGATATATAACGGCTGAGGGAGGAAGGACGAAGATAAAACGTCTTACTGTCAGAATTCTTTTTGTTTAGAGCGTTGAGCCTCTATCGTATTCATCAATATGTAGAAGAATATAACGTTTGTTTTCACACTAGGGTGGGAAAATTTAGCACGAGGGGGCTGGAGCTCAACAAAAACACAAGAAATTGGCAGAGCTTTGAGGAAAATACTCATGTGACTGGTGAAAAATGTAAACAGGTAAAGGCTTCTCACATTGTAAATCGCATATTATGCCGCAATACAACAAAGAGACTCTTTTGTTTCTCACGATTCACACAGGCACAGGATGGATATATATGTGCGTCGGCCATTGAGCATTTCCTTTTTATTCTAATGCTTCAATCAGACATGATGCAACGCTCGTGCAACGCTGCGGCTTTCAGTGATTCCTCAGAAAGTATTCCATAAAGGATTGATGGTCATACCTGATGATGACCCAGGGCGGAATTACAGCTTGATGGATTTCACACAGTGTGAAATTTTGACTTCAAAAGAGCAACCTAACAACCTTTTTCAAATGTCCCTGAACTGATGTATTGGTAAATATCAAGAAAGATGTGATTTAAGGAGCGAGTCAGTTATTAAACTAGGTGTTCAGCATCGACACCTGCAGTAAAAAATATGATTAACTGTGAAATTCCAAGGAACAAAATCTTTCCAAACTGAATATAGTCCCTTGAAAATTGAGTTGAGATGATACAGAAAGGGAGAGGGGCTGGGAAGAGATGGCATACATTTGTAAAAAACGATAATATTTGAAGTACAGTTCATTACAGAGGGAAAAAAAAGAAGCAGATTTAAAGAATAATACATGTTACTAGTGCACATTTCTCTTTGTTATGCCAATGACACGGACCTAGATTACACACTAGCGTTTGAAGACGTGCCAAGGATGCGCAAAAGGTACAAAAGAAGCCAGATTTTCATTCACACACTCATTCGCGCACACTCACAGAAATTGTTGGCAGTCACTCATTTTGGCTTGGATCCTCTTAGAGAGGAGAAAATAAGCCAAACCTTTCATCTCAGTAAAAATTTGCTATTTTAGAAGTCAGCTATTTGCATACTCTGTCTGTATACGTGTGTGAGAGAGAGTCTGTGTGTGTGTGTGTGTGTGTGTGTGTGTGTGTGTGTTAGAGAGCATATTGTGTCAGGGGGTTTAAAGAGAATGATATTCAGGGTGGAAAAGTTAATCCCAACCTCAACTGTATTAGTCACACTTCTTGCTTCTTACACACAGACACACACACATACACACACACACGCACACACACACAAAAGCTGGATCGCTCAGGTGACTCTTGGTTGCCCCCTCCTGATCAGCTCAGTGCCATTTTCACAATGTTGTTGTCTGTCAGGAAAAATCAGCTCCAACTGGAAAGCTTACCCCATACCCTCAGTGTAGTGATATTTTCATAATGCATGAGGCAAAGTAAAAAAAAATGTGTGTTGCTAAAGATGAAACCAAACTTTCACCTGTAAGTAGACTGCTGCCGTGTCCTTTCTTTACCCAGAGCATACTGTCAGCTCTGATAAACACTATAAAACTGTCTTCCTTTAAAAGTTGCAAGACATTTATAATATTAAAAGTGGTTATTTTTATATTAACTGTATTAAACAACAGTGTGTAATATGTTGGGTTTGGCTTGTAGTGATGAACCTTCAGAGAATAATCAGTGACTCTGCAGCTTCCCTCGGCTTTATGGAGCTTTATAAGTGAGTTTCAGCTCATTATTTAGCTGTCCAGCTTCAACTTTACTGTTTTGGTTCACTCACAGCGCTCTCATTGCATTGTTTGCGGTCACAGCAGGCAGCTATTGTGAGGGAAAAAGCTGTAGAAAGCAACTGTACACTTCCAGTTCAGCACCAAAACGGCAAACAGACACAATTAGCTGTAGACTAGCTGGTGAACATAGTGGAGCAATTTAGCAGCTAAAGAGAGATATTTCCCTCAGGAGTTGGTAGAAAGCAAAAACAGAGCTAAACTAGAGTGCATATTTTGCTTATATTCACCAGGTGGACAGAATCCAAATGAATGATAATGTTGCTCTGCTGGATGTATGTGCAACATGTCAACTTGTTTTTGCTGCCCCCAAGTGGCCGGAAAAATCAGTTAATGCAAGTTTAAACAGCATCTTGCTTTCTATCATACTGGTTAATAGTTGGTGAATGGTAAAGCAAGTTGCAGGGCAGGTAAGAATATCAGAAGTATGTTGTTCAAGACTGTGAGATACTTCACAAGGAATTTTATATTCTTACAAAACAAAACAAATAAAAGGCAGGTATATGGGCTGTGGTTTGGAGAGGCGAGGGGCTTCTACCTCTAATTAAACATTTTCTTGACAGTAGAAGATGTACTGTAGAGGCATATTGCACCTCTTGTAACTGACTGCTGTCTCTGGCCTTGTACCTGACACATCTCCTCCTCCCAGCTGTGGTCTGTTCAGAGTGATAGATGGTGTAGCGTATCGACCCTGCTTTGGGGCACATGGTGTATCAAGCCCTTGGAAGACAGATCATGTGTGATCCCATGTTCGGACCAGTGGACTCTACTGCAGAATGTTTGGGTCTAGATCACTGGTGAACTGCTGGTGATAGAGATGTGATAGATCTTGTGCATTGTGTTTGCTTTCAGTTGAATAGATATCTGAACTGCAAAACCCTGCAATGTTAGCATCATAGCTCCTCACTGACTACTGAATGGTGCCACCAACCCTGCAGACCTTCCTCCTCATCATTACAGATTAACTGTTGACTGAGGTAGATTTGTGCTAAAGGTCCATGCTCACCCTGTAGCCTTTACTCTCACTCAATGGCTCGTGCAGAAGCTCAATTTCAACAATATGTGGCCTCATTCAGGAGTATAATGGGTGTCATTTTTGTGAGATGCTGGTTGATGACTGTAGCTCTGCTGGTCCTTTTTGCAGGCAGCCAGGAGGAAAGTAGGGTGTTGAAAGACATTTGGGTAGCTCTTTGGGCTGAATATTATATTATTTTGCTATCCAGTTGCTCTCAACTATGGTATATAATGACTCAATTGTCCTCGAAATTGAATACATGTTCGATTTGGGTTGTAGCCAAAATGGCTTTTCAGACTGGACATGTGTTGCTTATTGTTATTCTGTTGTATTTCTTATATAATGTGAAGTTTGTGGAAATGTTTAATGCCTGATGATGCGTAATGATTGAAACACTATACAAGATGTGGGTAAAAAAAAAGGTGCTGATTGTGCTTTTTTTTGCCTTGATGCCCCCTGCTTGGTTGAGCACCTGCTGAAGAGTTTTTGAATGAAGACACCTCATACATTTCTCATGTGCCGGTTGACAGAAGGAGATGGTGAAATGAAAGGAGGTATCTATGGTCTAAAGATGAAGGAGATGGACCCTCTTATATGAGCGTAGTAGCGGGTGGTGAAACAGAATGGAATGACTATAAAAAAGCAAAGTGTAGAAAAAACATAGAAATGAATGCTTTGCTTACCATCCTGTTGCAAAGTTGCTCAAAAGAGGCAAATCACACATAACGAAGGAGCATGAAAGGATTAAGGATTATGAGATGATTGGCTTCTGAGCACATGAAGGTCACCAAGCAGCCCCCGTCCCCAGAGTCGGAGGGCTCATATTGCATGGTGTCAGCACAAAACACTAGCACTAAATGCTCTTGAGAATCTTTGAGGAGATAAATACATCCCTTTGAGGATGTTGGTAAATCTATAAAAATGAATGTGAGCAGCTGTTCTTTCAGTTTTTCAGGAGGTATTCTGACTAAGCCAAGTTAATTCCCAACAAGAAATGATAATAACAGCAACAATCAATCATAGCAGTCATCGAAATTAGGCAGTGCACTGAGCCCACTGCCCACTTGGTCACCCTTTTGGATATCGCTCAATGAGATGAGGGGATTTTATTCAACTGCTATTTGTAGTCATACCAATTATGTCAGTTCTTTGTAAATAGAAGAGCAAAATAGTTATTCTTACTAAACATGCTGTTTAAATTTGCACTACAAATGTATTTTGCTGTGACTCATTGCAACAACAACACCAGTGAGTCATCCCATGTCTTACTCATTGCTACAGTTCCCTTCTCAGAGCCTAAGAGGATAAGAGGAAGTTACTGAGTAGTGTTTGACTACAATGATTGGATGAAAAACACTGTGGTCATGT
Source organism: Scomber scombrus (assembly GCF_963691925.1). Classification (NCBI taxonomy): domain Eukaryota; kingdom Metazoa; phylum Chordata; class Actinopteri; order Scombriformes; family Scombridae; genus Scomber; species Scomber scombrus. Next base: position 31,736,049 of record NC_084972.1, on the reverse strand, counting down.
TTCACAAGAGCTAAACAGATAGTGTGTTCATAACAAACAAGTTTTAACTGTGCAAACTTGTATTTATTTAAATAATAATCAGCTTTCATTACTTTACAGAAACACATTCATTAGAAGAAAAAAATATACACAACATGGACAACGCTGAGCATATCCTTTAAAATCATGTTAGCAATGAGATACGTAATGTTAGTTTTCTCTCTGAGACTTTTGTCACACTTTCGAGGAGCTGTTACAAATGTTGCCATGTTAGTTTGGTGATTAGCATCAGGTCCGTCTCCCTTAGTAACCGTCACAACAGACAGCAGCTTTTTCTCCATGTGAAACCACGATAGCTCAACTCTGCTCCACATATTTCACACCTGGCAAGATTACCCTTTACTTTTTTCCAAGCTGGACTTTTGTGTTGCTTCGTCTGCATCATGTTTCCTCCAGTCAGCTAGCTAGCAGGTTAACTTACTACCGAGTCAAAGTAGCCGAGGGCAGTAAACAGTAAAAAAAATCACTCCACTGTCAGGTTCTACTTCAAAATAGGGTAGAGGTGGTTTACAAAAACGTAGAGCTCCTCCTAGTGGCTTAAAGTGAACATTGCTCTCCAGTAGTTGTTGATGAAGCCTTCATACTAGACTACACAGCTCAACACTTCATTAAAGTTTTACAATGACAAAAAACAAACAACGACCACAGCACAAAGGTCGACTCCCAACTATATTGGGCTTTGGCTTGGAGCACATAGTAGCAGGGACTGACAACCCAGACAAATTATGGTTAAGGGTAAATAAAACATATATTAAGAACTCAAACATTAATTGAGCAGGTGTAACAAAGTTGTTTTCTTACAGTGATGTCAGGTGTTTTATGTTGCCTGGTGGCTCACTGGGTTGAGGTGGATATACTGAATTTATAACAGTGCTTCTGAGCTGCCTCTCTGTATGATATATACTCTATAATAAAACCAAGATGTCTGGTGCACTGATAAACTTTGTCTTACCAAACACTGTCAGTTTAGGACAAGAGGTGATTTTTCACTGTGCAGGGAGAGGACAAAAACTAAGCTTTAGACTTGTTTTCCTCTCTCTCGCTCTCTCTCTCTCTCTCTCTCTCTGTCCAAGGCCAATTCAGTCTCCAATTCTGGATTATTCACAGTTTCTGTTGTCACAATCTTTTCTTGCATCTGATGAGGTGCCAAAGTTGCATTCTCAAGCTGTTTCTCTAGGAGGACTAAAACCCAGAAGACAAACAATAGGCACATGAAGGCACATTTTGAAATGAATAATGTGAATGGAGTTGCGTCTTGCAAAAAAAAATAGGAGAAAAAAAGATGCTGTCTGGCAGATGACTTTGTCTTGCCTGCTCACAGTAATTCAGCAGACTTCTTGGAATACTAGACAGTTTTTAAGGACCTTAGTAGCATATGGTAACATAATGATGATGATGATTACTGTTGTTGTTGTGTTGATATTGTTTAAAAGTAATGAAAGAACAAATGGTTGGTTTATCATTTTAGGAATGCACATTTTCATGATTAAGGGACCATGATCCGAGATGACCATAGCCCCATAATCACACTCCTTCGCAAGATGCAGAATTCTTGCAGGAAAAAGTAATCAACACGTGAATACCGGGGAAAAAGTAAGAGTATGCCCTGGAGGTGGGGTTGCGAAACCGCCACACATCCGCTACACCCTAGGTCTTCAGAAAGAGCTGAATAGAGTGTGCTGACTTTGACAGGGATGCCCTCCTAGAGATACTCCTATCTAAAAGAGGAGAAAGAGTGCAGTTAATGTCACCACCAAGTACAAGATGATGCGATGTCAAATCTGGTAAGCGAGAAAAAAAATTGGTGAAGTTTGGGGCATAGATACAGGCTAAAATAACCGGGAGTGTGTATAGTTTTCCTACCACAATGACATATCGTCCTGCAGAGTCAGTTTGCACATAAGATGCTGTGAACTGTGGTTTATCATTTTAATACAAGATGATTGCTTGCTAGTATGTTAAAAAAGTACTGTTCTCTTTGTTACTGCTCTTCTTAACCCTAGTTAATGTCCAAATAAGGTAGATGCTCTGGGTTTTGGGATGGTAAATGAGTCTTTAAAGGCTTGGGAACCTATAACTCTTGTGTAATATACATGTGCATGCAGATGTATGTCTCGTGCTTATTTACCATTGGCTGTAATCAAACAAGTTGATATGTTTCACCAATCACATTTCTTTGTTCCTTTAGGAACTATAATACATTATGTTTGTACTTTGCTTCCTTTTGACACCAAAACGGTCGCCCCCTGGTGGCCTTTTGATAGAATGCAGTTTTAAGTTACTTCCGCGTTGGCCTCATTTCAGAGGACCGGAACTCCCCGCCTGTTCTTAACCCTAGTTCATTTTCCACATAAGGTAGATGCTCTTGGTTTTGGGATGAGCAGAACATGGTAAATGAGTCTTTAAAGGCTTGGGAACCTATAACTCTTGTGTAATATACATGTGCATGCAGATGTATGTCCATTGGCTGTAATCAAATAAGTTGATATGTTTCACCAATCACATTTCTTTGTTCCTTTGTACTTTGCTCGTTGAGACAAGTTTATGCCATATTTATTGTTTGTTCTGTCTCTTTATTGTAGAATAATACTTTTTTTTTTTTTTTAAATCTCCAACCCAGCAGTGTTTTGTGTATTATTTCACATGCATGTTAAGTGTTTTCAGACAATTTTCACATAAAATTGCTAGGTGCCAATTTGGAGGAACAGAACCACCTACTCTAGATTACAGACAGATTATAGCAAACAAAATATGATTAAGGTTATACAACTGAAACAAGTCGTTGTCCTGGTTGATTATTTAAATAAAACAAGAACTACTTAATGTTATTATGTTGGGCATGAACTCAAGTCTCTGGCACTGAAGTACAACAAGTTATGCACATATTTGCCATCTCAACCTTTGCTGTTATTGCTTATTTGCTTTGGAGCCGCCTCCTGTCCAAGAAAAGCTTAATCACTACGCAATGTGTTATTGGCTGCCCTGTCTGTCTGCCTCGTATTTATTTGTTGTAAAATTCTGTATAAACAAAACATACTGTACTTAAATTAATTCCTTTTACCTCTCTATATAAATAGCAACTCTACTAGTATTAGAAATTAAGAACCACTTTGCTATTTTGAATAGTTTCATTCAGTCCAGATCAAAAATGTGTAGTCACTGACCAGATACAGTAGTAAGCGAACACATTAGTATTCATAAAACTACAATGTTACAGTGCTACCTCTGACAGTGTTCGCTTCAGTTAAATTCAGACTGAATTGAACTTTTTCACTCACTTTGTTTCATTTCCTGCTGTCTTTCAAAAAGCTTTTAACCGAGAAGTAACAGCTGAGCTGACAATGGCACTTTGTGTCACCGCTGACGTTAACATCAATGCATAATTCATAGGGATATTTTTTACTTTAAACTGCCTTATCATGCAAGGATAATACATGTAACAGTAGAAGATGGATTTCCAGCCTACCCGTGGGGCTACTAGCATCTGCAGAGAGGGCAGGAAACAGGTATTCATGAGTTTGAAAAGCTGTTATGTGCTTTGAACAGCAGCAGAGGTGTATGTTAAACACTTAGATTATCTTTAAAGTTAGAATATAATGATAGTTCTTTTGATATTTACACCGAGTGCGACTTTTTCTGACCTCTGATTCCACCTAAACAGAAAAAGAAAATAAACAGCATTTAAAATTAATAGGTAAGCTTTTTTTTCCACTGCTGTGAAAGACCAAATGATGTAAGGATCACCTTAGGCTAACCCTCTCTCTCTCACACACTCATTCACACACATACACACACTCACTATCATCTGCAGAAAACAGCAAAAAACTGAATTATGACCCCATTAATGGACCACAGGCCAACACACACACACACAATCAAATATCTGCACACACACACACACACCAGCACCATTGTTGGCTGACGCAGGGTGAAAATAATTCTTTTGTTTGTTTAATTATCACACCATCAAATAGCGACTATAGGGGCCATTCATCTGTCACTGGCATTAAGTTATGGGTGGTGGGTGTTTGTGCGTGAGGTTGTCTGTCTTTGTGAGTTTGTGTGTTTATGTGTGTGTGTGTGTGTTTATGTGTGTGTTTATGTGTCTGCGTGTGTATTGAGTTATCAGTTGGCCTGGCAGTGCTGCAGGCTGATAGATAAGAAAGCATTCCTCCATTCTCTCTGCCTTTAAATCCACTGTTCCCAGATGGTATTAATGCCGTATAGGTGCGTAAAATATTTCGGGGTGGAAAGATTAGTTCTTGTCAGTGCGAGCAATGTTGAAAACCAAATGTATTTATGTTATTTCTACTCAGCGTGCGTGATAAACTGCGCGTTGTGGCATATCTTGCTGTTTTTTTGTTATCAGATTACTGCAGAACTACAGGTTCTCAAAGGCCAACAGGTTTCATTGTGAGCCTTAATAGCATCTTTACACCCTAAATCAGATAAACGTATGCTGCTGTCTGACATCAAAAACGGTGCACACAGTAGCGGCGACACCCAAAATATGCCCAATTATAACACATAGTCAGCACCAGCCACAATATAATTCATAGGACTGTTATGATCACAAGAAAAAGGCATGATTAAGTGTATTTCTCCATGCCATTGACCCTCATTTTCGTCCAAAAACTGTTACAAACACATCAATTTGCCACTCTGTTCCTTCACTATTATGAACATGGGCACTGTAGTTTCTTTAAAATCAATCTCATACACTGTCCTGCTGCTGTAAATGCTCACTAAAGCATCAAATGTGTATTAATGTGCCTCTGAAAATAGTCCTACAAACTCCTCCAGTCTTATGAAGAGATAGAGTAGATAGAGAAATGAACAGGCGTTGCGCTGAGTGCTACAGACAGGTTACTGATGATTGCAACTTTTGCAACTGAAAGCAAAAAGGTCTTCATATTACTTTGAGTTTCCGTCACTCTAGCACTCCAGTCGCGAATGAAGCAGTAAAGTGCAGCATATTATTAAGTAGGAAGTATGAAGTAAGGGGTTAAAAGTAAAATAAAGGTTTCTGGGTTCAGACTCACTGGTTGGTTAATAGGTGGCTCTAAATTGCACATAAGTGTGAATATGAGTATGAATGGTTGTCTGTCTCTATATACACTCACTGGCCACTTCATTAGGTATACCTGTGCAATATAATGCAATCCAATACACCAGCGCTGCCATCAATTCTACATTTATGAAGCTTATACATTTTCAGTTTATGCAGACATTGTCAGAAAGTTGATATTTCTGCTTGATGTTTATCACTGAGGTCGTAGTGTGTGGTGGTGTGTTGGGGTGCATTATATTAATCAGTGTTCCTAATATTTTGTCCACTCCATTAACATTAACTAAAATATAAGGAACACTTTTCAAGATAATCCCCACCCACTGCTACCTCAATAATAAACAAAGTAGAATTATCACCTTTCTGACAATGTCAACACAAATGTAAATGTATAAGCTTTATAGAAGGAGAATTTATGGCAGACCTGTTATATTGGATTGCATTAGATTGCCCAGGTGTTCCTAATAAAGCCGCTGGTGAGTGTTTATTAGCTATGTAATTGACTGTTGAACTCTCCAGCATGTACCTCACCTCTCACCCAATGTCAGCTGAGATCGGCTCCAGCTCCGCCTGTGACCCTCTAGAGGACAAGCGGTAAAGAAAATGTATTGGTAAGTCTCACAAATCAGCTGTAATGCAGTAATGAAAGTGACTAATGTGCCAAATATTTTAGGACAATATCACAAAAGGTCTGAAACAGTTATTTCAGTCCTTTCCTTTATTTGCATCCAGTGGTTAGTAATCTTTAGGTCTGAAATAGCAACATTCAGTTCAGACTTCCTCTGCCTCACATCACTCCCCCCCCTCTACAAATGCGCGGTCGACAATCATCCGCTTCCTCCCAAGGCCTACAATAAGCAAGCGGCAACATCAATTAGCCCCCTTTTAGCACAGAGGCCGTCGGGGACACTAACAATGGCCAGCGCTGGGAGATTAGTGCTTTTTCCGGCTTAACTTTCTCTGTCGATCCTATTGGGGAGATACTAACTGGATGCTAAAAGGCAGCTGGCCCCAGATGGCTGATCATATGAGGGTGATGCAAGCCCCATTACAGTAATCCAAATGCTGAGACTATTGTGGTCAGACAGCGAAGGGCAGGCCATTAGGGGGAACAGAGTTTGGAGGGAAGGGAAAAAAATGCAAAGAAAAGTTGGAATATTGTAAATTAATTAATTAAAAATCAGAATACTGCAGGTTCTCAAACCTCAATGGCAAAGAAAAGTATATTTATATTAGAGGCACGCCTTCATTTCTAATTTCCCACATTCCCCAGTTAATGCAAATTAATTGGACAACATGTTTACATTTTGTCTTGATTAATTCATTATAATATTCATTTTCACAGCACACAGCAGCTTAACATCAAATTGGCATCGAAGTACTGCAAAAAAAAGAAAACCCCTTGATCATATCTGGTTAAAAATGAGAAACTCAGAGAAGCAGTAGTGAGTATAACATGACTACATCCACCTCAGTGTTTCTTTAACCAGCCATTATAAGTGACTGGCCATTATTTGGTTGCAATATTCATGCAACAGCTATTATTACAGACTCCCAACACTATTTGAATATCAAGTTTTACTCAAGAATTTATGTTAAGCTACAGGAGAATGAATTGAGGAGGAGAGATGGAAAATGACAAGATTAAAGAAAGGCTGAAGAGAGAGTGAAAACTGAGGTGATAGGGTTAGAAATGAATGGACTGAGATCAGAGGAGAAAAGGGGAAAGAAGTGACTGATGGAGTAAAAAAAAGAAAAAACCTGGGTATCAGAGAGAAGAGGAAGAGAAAGGGAAGAGGACGGGACATGGCTCATTAGGTAAAGAGAGACAAACCAAAAAGGGAACATATAGAGAAGAATGAAAGAGGGAGAGGACATAAAAGGAGAAGGGAATGGTGTTAAGATGAGGAGAAATAAAGATAATTTAAAAAAAGGAGTATAAAGAATAGAGGGAACCAAAAAAAGAGCAGAACAAGGCTCATTACACAGAGCGTGAGATGAAGATATAGAGAGAAAAAAGTAGGAAGTTATTTAGGGAAAAGGTAGAGGCGAAGAAAAAGAGATGAAAAGTGCTAAAAAGGATAGACAGAATAAAATTAGAATTCAACTTATTTCATGCCAGATTGTATTAACTTGTTGAAATATCCTCAAAATTATAGTTAACATGAAATCTTTGTGTACGATTCCACGTGAATATGCACAGACTTGCATGCACGTATCTGCACATCTCTGAGTGTGTACACCAGAAAATAGCTTCTTTTCTCCTTTTTTCTCTCTCTCTCCCTTCAATCTGGGTGAACTCAGCTGCTCAAAAATGTGTGACTAACACTGAATGGGGGGATAGATTGAAAGAGAAGAGAGAATGAGGCGCTTTTCTTGTCGGGATAAAAATGTACGTTCCACCAATTAGACGCATACAGATGTGAACAATCAGTGAGACGAATCAGGGAAAATCTGCCCTGAGAGCTATCTCTCTCCCATACCACACACACACAGACACACATTATGTCTCTCACTTATTCTCTAATTTCCACACAAACGTGGACACGCTGTGAAACACACGCCTAATCTTTCTTTCTCGCTCTTGGCCCTTCATTCACTCACACATTGAGAATCTTTTTAATTTCATTTTTGCTCAATTTCAACGTTTAGCTGCAGTTTTCATCTGCAGTAGTAGCACTCAAAAGGGGCTCATGCTGCTAGTGCACATAATAGCTATACTGAAACTGGTCACTGGAGGCTTAGATGTATCGTATATCATACATATAAAATATACAAAACAAACAGAATACATAAAGGAAATAGATTTGATTTTTTTTTTGTGAGGAGCAGCAAAAACATTTAAATGCTACAATGGTGTGAAAATATTGTTTCATCATTCTGTTCCCATCTGTGTCTGGGATAAATATACACAAAAAAGACAAATGAGAAATCAAATTGAACATGCCCATATGCTCTGCTTCTCCCTAATCAACTTCCTAGTTTTGCTTGACTTCACACAAAAAGATTTGAGGAAAATGCGAGTGTCTGCTTGTCTTTCAAAGACCAAAAAAATAACTAAAAACCTCCAGAACGTTTACTTTTGGCAGTCAGACAAAACGCCAAATTACACATTTCAGTTATTTTGTGTAAAACAGCTAACAAGATGTTTAAACCATCTTATGAAATATATGCATGAAAAGGAGGAGAGAAATCACAAGTGAGAATGTAATCTCACAAACTGCTGAACTAACAATTATATGTTCATATGTTTTGGTCACAGTAATTGATCCTTTAAAAACAGGAGCTAAACATGAGAAACTTTATAAGATCTCCACTTGACAGGCTGATGTGACTGTTGAAGCCTCATGTTATATTCAGCTGAACTTCTAAAAAATAAGTGTTTCTTTTTAGACTGTGGATTTTTGTCGCCATCTCTTATTGAAATTGCTTTTTGAAGGGAGCTCTTAGAGGCTTGCATGGACCAGAAGGACAGTTAAAGCATCCAATAGTGCTTTCAATGGGCATGTGAGAGACTTGAAATAATGTGGAGCTATTCTTTAACTTAATACAGCACATTTTTAAAGTGTGACAGAGCCTCTACATTAGCAACAAGAGTCAAACCATATATTCATGCAATCATGCAAAGGTTAAAGTAACTGGCAGTGTTATCTGCAGGGACGGTCATTCAAAGAAAAATGACATAAATCATAATGTTAGCCATCCAAAAATAGGGGTGTCACAATCTCAACCTTCGAAATCAAAGGTGGAATCGAGGATGTAGTTGAACCTGCAGCCAGTTAAAAAACACCATGGCAACTGCTGATATAAGAGATACATCAACTTAACCCAAACCCCCATCCTGCTTCACTGAAATCACTAAGCTGTGGAAATATTTTACGTGAACAACATTGGCAGTTTGTAAGCTATTTTATGTGTGTGTGTAGCATACTCCACAGGCAACACGACAAATATGGCGGGAAATCTCTTCAGGCATCACTCCCACAAAATTCAACTGGAAAACTTAGGATTTAAGCATTTAATTAGCGTACTGGAACCAGGCTACGAAATGCCAAGCAGGTTGCATATCTTACCACAAATGTGTTGCCCTCCATGTACAATGATGTGAAGGAAAACGTTACCTAATGAGCTACATGACAGTCACAGCACATTATATCAATGATGACTGGGAAATTGAAAATCCAGTCCTTTAAACACGCCCCATCTCTGAAGCTCACACTTATTTTAATTATTTAAATATGACAATAGGGCCTTAGTGTGGTACATTGCAAACAACTGGAGATGGAAATTATCACTCATGACTCCATGTATTAAAGAATGAAATGAGTTATAATGGCATGAAACCAATGATACTAGATTAGCCTAAAAATGGCACCGCTACCTGTACTTAAAGGACCAAAAAAAAGAAAAAGATTGACAATCGAATCAAATCATGACCTTAAAATCGAATATTAAATTGAATCCAGGATTTGGAGAATCATGACACATCTATCCAAAAATAAGCTAAAGTTACGTTCGAGTAACAGCTGCCATCTTCCTTCTGCCATTTTTCCTTATTTGAAGGAAGTGGCATGAATGGAGACACATTACCAACCACAAGTCAGGTTGAGTCAAGTTTTTTAAGACTGTAAAGACTTTAAACGCTGATTCTTAGTCTCAACAGCTTATTGGACATTGGTCAAATGAAAGCATCCATCCTACTACACTGTCCCTGCTGCTACAGTGGTTTGTGTGAAATGGCTAACAAGATAAAACCTTCCTCTGAAAAAGGAGCAAACCAAAAGAGATGCTGCGTCTTCCTTACAGTTGAGCCAGCTGACTGTATAAAGATAAACAGCTTCTATTTTTCATACCAGTAATCAGTAGTCTTAACATTTCTTTATGATATAGATAGACGACAGAGGGACTTATTTGATAGATTGCATCTCATATATTTTACTTACCACAGAAGGAGACTTGCAGTACAATCAGGTTGCTGAATTTATGTAGATTAAACTATGGAAATGTTATTGCATACTTTTCTTGACTGTGAAAGACCTCAGAATATACATTTAACAGTCTGAACTGAGCAGTCACAGCTCTTATGGTCTTTATGTGTTATCTACTGTACATATATAGGGATGTATAGTTATATTTTTGATGAAGTCCATATCAGATGTTGGGGAGACCTCCAATATTTATACATTAAAAAAAGCTTTACTCTATATTTTACTTATTAGTATTGTTTAAAATGTGTGTTAGTTGTTTTAACTGATCATTTACTAACGAATGAATGTACATTTTACACTGTGCACTGCAGGAGAAGGTGGAAAGTGTGGAGTGAAGAATGAACGAGACACTGAAAAGGAAAAGTCACTGATTTTGCTAAAATGTATTTATTGGAGACTCAGTGCCATAGATGATTTAAATCTCCATTAGCCAGCTCTCTGTGTCTTTGATTTGAAATCAGAGAGAATGAAACAGCTAGGTCAGAGAACAAGAGGTAGTGGGTGAAGGGCAGAGAGGCAAAACTAAAAAGAAAGGAAGGGGGGGTCGAGGGGCTCATAAATGATAGATTACATGACAGGTTATGATCAAAGTCTGCTCTTCTCAATGAAACTGGAAATGATGCAAAAACACACACAGAAAACAGTCATTGTGAATATTGATGATTGTTCTACTGTAACTGTTATGTGTTTGAAATGCATGTTTTGGGATGGTTTCAAAGTATAAATCTGTCAGTTTTATTAAAATGTAGATTTTCTAACATGTGTTAACAATGTTGTCTCTTAAACTGAGAATACACTGTGTGATTTTAGTAATGTTAAAGCCAGGACTCACGATATATGTGCTCACACTGCACGGTCCAATGGTCTGCTGTGACTTGACTGCTCACACTATATGAGTGAAATAAAAACGTAAGACCCCGAACCCAGAACTGTGTGACTGTTTCAAAGAAGAAGAAAAAAGAAAAATTAAGAAGATGTTGAAGTTTGTAGTCATGCTGTCCAAGTAGAAACACGCTGCCTTGGTCATATGCGCTGTCCTGAGCGCTGAGACGTCGAAAAAAAACCCAGAAAAAACCAAAAAACAAAAGAGGCACCAGCGTATATGGACATGCAGGTGGCTTGGAGGATGTGGGCAATATGGTTTATCCATTTTGCAAAAAGAACTGGAGGTAAGCAACAGTTTGCTAAATTATATTTTGATTTCTTTCAACGTTTTCATACAGCGCAGTGAGGAAAAAAACACTGAATTTAGGAGAATTGGTTCGTGGCTCTGATTCAACTGTGCGATACTTTCCCGAGTGTCAAAAATAATCCAGTCGGGATTGCCGGTCGGGAGCCGTTAATCGAAAAATGACGCACGACAAAGCTGAAATTCGGACTCAAAAAAAAGGGTCATACAGCTCAAAATCAGGCTGAAATCTCTCAGTGTGTGCCCGGCTTAATGGAATGGACCTTTAATGGTTTAAACATGTATATATGGAAGTTTTTAAGATACAGAATTATTATTTTTGTTTATTTTGCACTTTACAGTTAACAATTTTCTCAGCTGGTAGAGTCTGAATGTGTAGATTGTCAAACTTTGATATAAAAATGTCACTTTACAATTTCAGTCATTCTTAAATTCATTCAGAAATGAATTGAAGGTAATTTCAAAGGAACGGCCGATACTCGAAGTGCAGAATAAACTAGCGAGGGAGGAGAAGGTTACATATGAAAAGAAGACAAATTGGCATGATAAATGTGTTGTTGTTTTTTAAAATCAGGAATGTGATGTCACCAAATGTGAGCTGCCATGGCTCTGACCTCTTGACGGTTACAGTTTGTAATGTTGGTGATAGAAATGAAAACTCAGCTGTACTGCAGGCAGTCACATAAAATACATCAAATATTTAAGCTCTCCTACACTCAAAACCTTCACATTATGATTTCTGACATCATACCTAGTTTAGAGCCAATCGTTGTCCAGTATATAATATATGCAAGTGTGACGTGGAGACTTTTCAGTAAAGACGGAGACAATGACAGAGACATATGAGACGCATATGATTAGATTGTTATAAATGTGACTGTGGAGGGGGAAGTTTAAATAAAGTTGGCAGCGACAGAGAGGCAGAGAGTAGAATTGAAACAGACATATTATTTCATTTGGTATAAAAGTGTGGGGTGTTAGATAGTTAGGGGGCCTTGATCCATTTGTAACATTTTCAAAGGGTCGGGCTTTAAGACGGGTTTGACTGACAGAGAAAATCACTGACAAGACGACTGAGCCATGTTCGTCTTGACTTTTATCCTCCTCTCTTCTTTTATGACTGATTTGTATGCTGTGTTATCTCTGCCTTTCTGTCTGCTGTCTCTTTTAATCTCTTTCTTTCGCTTTGCTGCCTTCTCTCACCTTTTACCAAACCCATAATAGCATTATCTCTTTCTCATTCACACTTTTGCCTTTTCTGCAGTTTTAATCACCATTTACTTCCAAAAATGAGTATTCAGTAATTTTGTCTTCATACCAGTCCTGTTTAATATAAAGAAAGCACTGGGTTTTTTTGTATGTTAGGTAACTTTTTGTCACCTTCCCATGTAGATGTTTCAGAGAACGTCAAAAAGAAGACTTAGTCCTGAAGCTGAGGTTAATAAATTCATGTTATCTGGGCGTGACAAGCCTTGTTTAAAGGCCCAGTGGGGTCAGTGATTTTATAGGTACGTTATATGTCATTCCCTTTGGTTTCTCTGAATGTTTCTAGAGCTGCAACTAACGCTAATCATTCTGGACTGTATATGTTCAAAAGTATTATGTTTGTTTTATTTTGCATATAATTATTTTGCATTTTATCAATAGCTGATCAGCAGCAGTAAGTAAACCTGATATGGATTGTATTACTGACATTAATTAGTGAACTTTGGTGTATTAGGACGTGTTGGAGTACCGTGGGGAGTTAATCTCCTCATATGAAAGGGACAAGAGGCAAATGCACATTTGCTTAGATCAGTGGTCTCCAACCCTGCTCCTGGAGAGCTACTGCCCTGCATGTTTTAGGTATCTCCTCACTTTAACACACCTGATTCTAATAATCAACTCGTTATCAAGCCCTTTGACGAGCCTCAGCTGCTTGATAACGAGTTAGAGTGAGGAGATACCTAAAACATGCAGGGCAGTAGCTCTCCAGGAGCAGGGTTGGAGACCACTGGCTTAGATATTTGTCTAGATTATACTGCAAACCTTCTATAAATGTTGCTCGGTTTCATCTTTTTGGTACCTGGCATTAGGCACATGTTGTTATCCATGGTGCTGAATGGAGTGTGTCTGTGCAGGTGCATGTGATTGGTTCACAGGGCCCGCTGAGGCCAGAGAAAAGGCTCCTGCTTTGATCTGTTGCTGTTCTTTGCTTATGCTGTTATTAGTTATTATCAATGTTTGTGCAGACAGGTGATGTTTTTCATAATATCGTTTGAAATCATACTTTCACACATTTTGGTTTTATTATCACTATAAGTTGCTGTGTGTGGTTTTTAAATAAAGTGTCTTGTGTCTATGCTCAAGTGGGCTCAGTGATATGTTAATAACAATATTATGGTGTTTTCTGGCTCAAAGAGGGAAAACTCACTGTTGTATGTCTCGAAAGAAACTAATGCATTTGTGAAGTAGATTACCTAGATATTACTTTTTTTTTTTTTTAAATGAGACTAGTCAGGATATGTTGTTGTTACTACAGCTGTTTGACGCTCTGCACATTAGCTTTGCAGCTAACGTTCGCAGCGTGCTAACGTCATCTACGACATAGCTGCTGGCTGTGTATCTGGTGTTTGTTCACTGCTTTCAAACTGTTTACAGTCATGAAGACATATAAACACAGGTTTGCTATCACGATTCGATTATTTGGAGTGATACACGGGCCAACATGCTATGTTATCCTTTGCTTCAACTCTGGTCGCTGTAGTTGTGTTAAAATCAACCTGAACTAGCAGGAGTTATCCTTTCGACTGCTGTTGGAGTCTTATTCAGGCGTAGGACACAGGCAGGGCATGCTTGTTGCTTTAAGTGAGGAGATGTTGCTCCTTCAAGTGCTTGAGCCAAACTGAGCTGTCTTACTTGCTTCCCCCTTTTCTTCCGTCCGTAACTTCTTTTTTTTCTCTCCACAGAATTTATACCATCTGTATGTCTGACACAGAGGACTGAATAACTACTGCCAGCGTTTACTCCGGATTAGAACAGATTAATACACAGATAAATTTTACTTTATTCATCCAAGATTTGGAAAATCTTGATTTAGAGCAGCAGGTTATCCAGTATATATAATATGATGTTTGTTTAATTCAGCTGAGAAAATCAAGTATATTTTATCAACACATATTTTATCCACACACAGTTGTTACATTCCGACTGTATATGAATGTTTAACATTGCACATTACTGTAGCCATCACGGCAGGTCTTCTCAGTTATCCAGTAACAATGGCGTAAAACTAATAATGTGTCTGTATTTATTATTTTTTAAGGCATCCCAGACCAGATGTCAGCTGCAGAAACCTCTCAGCCTCTCATCCTGTAGCCTGCTCCTCTTACTTGGACCCTGCTCCTCACAGCATTTCCCTTGCCCCAGCTCGTCTTGCGCCTTTCCCCCAGTTCAATATCCCATTTCTATTCCCCTCAATAAATGTATTTTCCTTCAGTTGTGCCTCCTCACCTCTGTGTCACATACTTAGTAGAGTAACAAGCTTCAACTATCAACTGAGTATCTAACTATGTAAAACTTTATACAGATTAAGTAGTTTCACTCTGCACTCTACCTCCCGTCTATCTGCTCTTTTTTTCTTTTTACACCATAACAGGATGAAACTAACTGATATTAATAATCTAAATAATGTCAGAGTAGGCTGCTGTATGAAGCGTTCTTCCTAGATCTTTTTATATTCTCAATAAACCACATCACTAACATGACTTGCATCACTTCACGGTAGAATAGAGGTTAGTTGCTGTGAAGCTAGTAATGATGCTAACGTCATTTATACATAGGCTAAGCTACTCCTATAGTATTTGGTCTCAACACCTTGTTAAATACTGCCAGGCTTATTATCACACTAACTACTAAAACACATGCCACCTGTACTATCAGAGAAATAAATGCTGTTTCCCAAACTGAAGCTAACTTACCGTCCCGCAGCAGACGCTTCAGACTCCACCATGTTGGTCAGCATGCGCAGTTGTTACGTCGGTTGCCATGAATAGCAGGGAATAATCAGTTTATCCCAAAATAGACAATATAGGCGTATGGAAAGCTAATGTATCACATTATATTGACAAAAGTAGTAAAAGAACAATTAACATGTTGATACCCTGCCTATCTGAATTTTCAAATTAGCTTGTTAACCAGATATGCTAATGTTATAAACCCACACTGTTTAATATATTCTTCACACTTTTGCTGTTGGTCAAATTTAAGGCTCTAAGACTGAGGTTATTTATTCAGTTTCAGTTGGTGATAATTACTTCTGAGTATAACAGAGTGACTTTTCTTTTGGCAGCCATGAAAGTTTGAACGACAGCAGCAGCCAGATAAGTGAACCAGGTACCAGCGAGACACTTGAACTAGAGAGCATTGAAGACACTGAATCAGTGCTCACTCTGATAGGTGAACTAGACACCAGCGACCTAGAGAGCATTGAAGACACTGAATCAGAGCTCACTGAGATAAGTGAACTAGACACCAGCGATCAAGAGACCATTACAGATACTGAATCATGGACCAGCCAGGCAGCTGAAGCATGGACCAGCCTTTTCCTCAGGTACAGGTAGGTTTTGACACATCAGTTTCTTTCTTTCACTTCTTCTTGCAGCCTGTTTTTAAAATTAATTATTATCCTTAAAAAAATCGACATGTCCTGGATTATTATCATTAACAAAATCTGACACAAATTACTTCTGAATATAACCATGTGACTTTTCTTTTGGCAGCTATGGAACTAATGAGTCCAGAACCCGCCAGGCTGACGAAGAGGGAAAGGTTCGGTCTGCACCACCTAAATCCTGCCTGCCCTGGTATGAGGATGTCAGACATCCGAGGAAGACTTGGTAAGATGATTTCCTCATCAGAGGAGACAGATGGATAAATTAGGACACAATTAGAGCAGATTAGAAAGGATTATGTACATCATGATACATCAGGAATAATATTTTAACTATGTGTGTTTTTTTGTCTGGCCCTTCAGGAGACAACGTCAGCTCTCTCTCTCCATCTCCTTCCCTGTAACATGTACCAGGAGGACACTGCCACCACATCTGGTAAGAAATGGTCACCTCCAACTGTGTCTCAAATGAAATGATAAGACCTTTTTCATTGTTATTCATTGCAGCGAGAATGGGTGAAGTATTTAACTTTCATTTGATATTCAGATGACAAAGAGCCCCAGCAGAACAAAAAGAAGAAGGGCTTTAAGCGCTTCTGTTCCTTGATGAGGAGGATGTTCTGCTGCTGCATCAGAGTGGAAGGCAACGAGGGCTGAACGGCGGCAGCGGGCAGCACGGAGGCTCAGTGGTTAGCACTGAGACCTCACAGAGAGCTCCTCCTGTGTGGAGTTTGCATGTTCTCCCCGTGTCTGCGTGGGTTTCCTCCAGGTGCTCTGGTTTCCTCCCACAGTCCCAAAAACATGCAGCTTAGGTTGATTGGAGACACTAAATTGACACTGAATCTGATTTTAGAAATAATGTTAAAAAATGTGTATATAGTACACATAGCCTATATTTTTCTATATAATATTATATTTATTTTTGATAGCTTTAAGACTTATTATTTTTATATGACAAATAAATGTGTACAGTATATAATTAACTTGTATATAAATTAAATAAATAAAGAATGGCTCAAAAACAGATGCCTGTGGTATGCTACTTATTCCTTACATGTAAAACTGACTGTCTATCTGAGATTTACAGTAATCCTAGTTTGTACCTATCATGCACCACCATTACATTTTAAGTATCTTTTGAAATATCTTTTCCTGATTTTTTTCATGCAGTTCCTGAATCACTGTTTTCTCTACTGTATTTATCTGACAGCTGTAGCTGCTTGGCAGAGCAAGGTCATATTTATGAGATAATGTTTTTTGAAATGATTTTTATCAATATTTGCACCAGGGATCATTGTTATTGTTATAATTAAAGTGATCATTTTGTGTTAATTGTCAGTTGGTTGTTAGTTAGTCAGATTAAATCTCTAGGAGGAGTTCGTTCAAATACGAGGCGTGGAAATTGCCAAAATCACACATATTTTTCAAAATGGCCGACTTCCTGTTGGAGTGAGGGTATGGGTCCAAGAGACTTTTTTGTGCGTCTTTACAAGATACAAATTTGTACCGAATTTTGTTAATCTATGTCAATCTGAATTGAGGGGCTCAATTTCTTTTCAATTTTCTAGGGCGCACTATTGTATCCAGTAGGTGGCGCTATGGAGCTAACACAATATTGATGCATACACGTGTTCAGGGCGGTACCCTCTACATGCGTGATTAATTTGGTGTAGATTGGACGATGTCTGTAGGAGTTATAAGGACTGCCTGCTTTTTGGCGAAGGATCGAATGGCGAAGGAAATTGTCGGCACCGCCACATCCAAACCGAATCCCTAATCAGAACGTTTTTGATATCTTTTCATCTCCAATGTGTCAAGATGATTCTGTGCAAATTTGAAGTTGGTCGGATTAAATCCCTAGGACAAGTTCGTAAAAGTACGAGGCATGGAAATCGCCTAAATCGCACATATTTTTCAAAATGGCCGACTTCCTGTTAGAGTGACATCATGAGCCCCCCAGACTTTTTTGTGCGTCTGGACATGATACATATATATTCCAAATTTCGTTCAAGTACGTCAATCTTTCACATTTTTATATCCGTTAGGGGGCGCTATTGAGCCATTTTGCGACGTCCATTTTGGCGAGCCAAAAAAACGTTTGTTTTCTATAATAATAATCTCTACAGATACAATAGGGCCTTCGCACTGTAGTGCTTGGGCCCTAATAACTACCTCATTACACCAAAATGACAGCTATATCATACACAACCTGTTTTTCAGACAACAAAAAAATCGTATTTAATGCACTATAATAAATTCAGTTAAATGACGATTAAATAAAAGGTTTATAGATTAGAAAACAGTATTAATTACCGCCCACTACGTGACGTTGTTGAACTGGGAAATCCGTGTGTCCACCACGAAAGGATTCCCATTGATTTTACATTGGTATTGTTTCTGTGATGGGGACACGTAAATTTCACACATTACGTGTCCACCATCACGAAATTCAGTGTTACGAAGTCGTGCCCCCGTCACGTATTTCCGAGAGATCAGGCATGTACATATGGAATATGTAACTGGGTGTAGAGATAGTCTCGATAGTGTAGAGAACGTTCGGTTACGTTGTAACATTGGTTCAATGTTAATCAGTGAATGCACGTCTTTTGCCGGAAGAGACTAGTAATAGTGAAGAAGGAGTAAGAAGCACAGTACAGCAGAAGACATCAACATGAGGAGAAGGATAGGACAACATGCCATAAAGTTGTATCTCTCTCTCTCTCTATATATATATATATATACACACACACATATAGAGATATAGATTTCACATTTTTCTCATACATACTGATATTTCCTGAAAACACGTATGTGTGTTGTTGTGTGTGTGTGTCTTTGTTCATGTATGTGTGCCTAGAGAAAAAGAAATAAAGCTTTTAAGTCTGCATTGAGTGATCTCAACAAATCACCGCATTGCAGTATATTCAGTTTCAGTATTGACAGCCATATTATGTGACATATATGTGACATCCCAATTTCATGGGTTGCATTCAAAATATTAATTATTTACCATATAATATGACCTCCTGCAGATTAATTTCCTGCTATTTTGCAGCATTTCTAAAAGGAATAATAGAGCGAGAGTGAGAGTGAAAACGACAGAGCTAAATTAGTAAGCATGTATAGTTTTCTACCTCGCTGCTTTCTCATTAGGAACACTCGCAATAAGCCTTCAGGTTACACACACACACACACATACTTTGAGACAGACACTTGTATACATGCTCACAGGGGATGCAAACAGACACACACACACACACGCACGCACACTGAGATAAAACACACGCTTAAATGACCCTCACACACATACACACAGACAATAACTCCCTTAAAACACACCATCCATGTGGTGAAAAAGACACAGTAATGCCTCTTTCACCTCAGGCAGCTGACAAAGTTTGGCATTGTGCCCAAGAACCTACGGAGCTTCTACAGAGGTACAACTGAGAGCATCCAGACGGGATGCATCACCGCCTGGGTATGGATGCTGCACTGCCCTCAACCGTAAAGCGCTGCAGAGGGTCACGCGGAAAGCTCGGAACATGAGTGGATTTGAGCCTCCCTCCATCCAGGACATTTACAGTGTGTCAGTAAAGCCTGCAGGATTAGTAAAGACCCCAACCACCCCAACCAGGGACTGTTTCAACTGCTGCTGTCTTGCAAGCCGTACTGCAGCTGCAAGGCCCGGACCAGAAGGCTCCAGGGAAGTGTTTTCCCACAAAGCAACAAGGCTTATGAATAATGGACACTAACGGCCTGTTGCCTGCCTGTATGTCTGTCATACACACACACACACACACACACACACACACGCGGACATAGCTGTACATACACACAAACATGCAAACAACTGTATTAAAGCAGGACCAACACACACACACACATAATTTTACACACACACATCATTTTTATATTAATTCTATTTCTTGTATTGTACTTTTACTGCTATTTTCGTCACTATTTCTATTGTTATTTTATTACTATCATTGTTGCAATGTCAAGGAGTCGAAAACCAAGAATTTTAATCTCTTACACTTGTATAATAGGATGTAACAATAAACGAGGATTCCTTTGAGGAATCTTGAGGTCTTTCGTCATTTTATATATTTTCCACTAATAAAAGAACAAGAAGCCAGTAGCAAGTGAAGGAGAACACGAGGAGAAAAAAAAGAAAAGAAAGGAGGAGGAGAGGGGAGAGAGATCTATTCCTGTGTCGTCTCGGTGGGAGCGCCCCAAAGTAGAAACTCATTAACTACTGCCTCTCCGAGAGCGATATTACAATTGGCGTGACTAAAAAGGCAAACAATTTAAATTGTTAATGCCCAGCAATGCCCAGCAGGGTGAACACACAGCGAGAGGAGGGAGGAGAGGAGGGGGAGACACATGTGGTTGGTATAACAATGGAGAGGAAACTAAGGATCAAGACCGCTGACTCTGTTCATGCCAGTGTTTCCACTATTTTATTAAGCAGAGTGGTGAAGATCTTAAAAGGGTTCCTTGAGTAAGACGAAAACTATACTGCTATTAGTTCAGTTAAGGAACCAGATTTGAACTGATAAATTACACAGTAAATATGTAGAGTGAGAGGCCAGTATCATATAAAAATATAGTGCAGAGGTTAGCACTTTCACCTCATTGGATGCTTCATAAAACATACACATAATATTAACATCTAACTGCAACTATATACACACACAGCTACACTTAACACATATACTATGTAAACGCTATGTTGGTCCACAGCGTAAAACATATTAGTGTCAAAATGTGTGAAATGTCTATGTTTTTTTGGCCTATTCTTTACTATTGGCCTGCAAAAACAAGCAAAATGTCGACCATTCCTTTAGTTTCTCAGCGGAAAATGTAATATCATAAGATAAATTTTGCATTAAAAAGCATGACGAAATGTGCTTTTTTAATATTCTTCGTAACAGTGAATGTTTTGGTTCGTTAGTTATTATGAAGATTGTTTCAGGTAGCGCCAGAAAAGTTTTGGAATGCAGTCTTTTCTATTGTTGCTATGGTGGTTACTATGGATGCTGCTATCACTGAAAACATGTAGTTGCGTGTTGTTTGAATCATTTCATTTGCATTGTGTAGTTATCTCAGCTGTTATGTTACTTTATGTAATTGTTGGCTAATCTAGATGACAGATTTCTTCTTCTTCATCTTTGGATTTCTAACAGACTGCATCTGTCCAGTGGGAGGACTAGAGGACGAGCTGCCAGGAAGTAGCCCATTTTCCTCACTGTCAATTTTAATGATATCCTCAACATTTCTCAGTCTTTGTCTGTGTCTGTTTCTATTGCATCTTTGCATTACTAACGTTAACTTCTTATATTGACTTTTTATACTTAAAGTTTTGCCATTTGTGTATGTATTTTTGATGTATGTGTATGTTAAATTTGGTTAATTCAAAAAATTCTGGATAAATCAGTTGACTAATAAACTCATTCAGCTCTAAGCAGTTAATTTAAAATCATTATCTCAGGTACATGTGCCGCAGAGCAAACCATCAGTGTTTTTGAAAGGCTGCTGGATGTCTCAGACACTGCAGATAGATACCTCCTGTCAACAGCAGTCCAAGTCAACATATCATTATTATATAGCCTGAGGTGTGAGCTTAACATCTGACAGGGATCCTGCCTGAGTTAAATCAGTGTCCAACTACAGCCACTGCCTGCTCTCCAGATTTTAAATGAAAGTCAGATACATTTTAAAAATGTTATCCAAAGCATGTTTTCTCTGATGTTGCAGCAATTTCAGCTTATGTAGTTTCTTATAAATACTATTTTTTAGTTTTCAGCATCTGTCTTTCTACTGATCTCTTTTTTTTGGTGGGAAAAATGCTCTTTTAAATGTACGTACACCACTCTGTTTAACCTTTCTCCATCGTTTAGCTTCCCATTTGCTTGGGAGCCTCAAGACAGCACATATTATTTATGGAGTTGCTAGAGTAAATATGCTAATCAGAAGCAACAGGCAATCACATCTCATTTAGGGAAGAAAAAAAAAAAGCATGAATTTTTGGATGAATAATTACACAGCACAAGAAAAACTGCCAGTGCTAAACAATTCTTCCACTTGATTATATTTAATCGTTTTGTTCTTTTAATAGCCTGAATATTAAAAACTATTTGTGTATGCAACATGTGCTAAAATAAACATTACATATTAGGAGACTTAGATTTTGATCTCCATTCAGCATCAGTTTTAATGCATTTTATTCTACTTTTTTTTTTTTGCTTAAGCAGGAGACAATTATAAAACATGGTGAAAACATAACTTTTCAACTCTATCATCCATGCATAGGATGGACACTTCAAATCAGCGTGTTGATAAGATATAAGACACTCTTAGAACTCTTATAAGAACTGGCAAATCTAAACCCTGAAACTAATTCTGTTTTATTTTACCACTGGCTCTGTAGATGAGTGTGAAACCAACCATTCACCACTTTCTAATGAAAAACATCCAGCAAGCAGGTACAGAAATGTTGAATAAGTGGCACCATAAGATGTCTGGGCTAAGAGCACAAACCGATAATTTTACGCTTTCTTTCTGAAGGATATACTTCAACAAGAACACATAAAGAAGCACAATTCTGCAAAAACACCGGAGCCTTGGTTTTGGTTTATTACCAAAGTGCTCGAAAAGATCCTTCAATTACACTGAAATACTTGACACACTCCCAGTTCTCCCCTCCTCTGAAGTGACTGATTTAGCCAGAAAAGATTTATTTTACAGGTATTATTCCAGAGTTTTGTATTAAAGGAGGCCACATTATACCCATTTTACACGGTTCCCTTGGGGTCTTAATAAAATCTACCTGGCATGCTTTTGGTCAAAATAGCAAAAAGGATCAATCATCACAGCAGCCTTCTCATTCTGTATTAACAGCCCTATTCAGTACAGAGCACCTGTCCCGCCCACCTCCATGGCAACTGTTGAGCGGTGACAGGCAGGAATTTCGGAGAAAACATAGCAGTGCCCACGAGCGGTGCAGCAAACACACCAAACGCCTCATGTTACTCACGCGAGTTTGAACACGGGATCATTGGAGTTTATGCGCCCCGAACAGCCAGTGAAAAAAACCAAAATAAACTTAGATTTTGCTGTGAATTAATTGCAATAAACAGATCAAACAGATGCTTAAATAACTACGTTGTGACGCCAATTTGCTTTGTCAGGGTCTGTCCGCAAGACGACAAGCAAACACATTTTTTAAAATTTGATAGTAGATGGCATAGAGGCCGACAGGAAACAGAGAGAGAGAGAGGGGAATGACTTGCAGCAAAGGTCCCTTGCCAGAATCGAACCAGGGACGCTGCCATCATGTGCTGTGTGCAGTAACCACTCGGCTCCTAAGGCGCTCCAAGCAAACAACTTCTAAAATACTGGTCTTCTTGTCCAATTATGATACTTGTATCACGATATGATATTATGCGATATGCTGCGATATATTGCAATTCATTACCTTTTTCAACTGCAAATTATGTCCCCAAAAGAAAACTTCCTGCATGCTGACTATCACCTCTGCTGACGTCACCAAAAAACAAACTAGAGCCCTCTAGTGGACTGAAAAAGCAATAGATTTTTTTTTATTCTGGTACCTGAAACTTAACATTTCCATTTGCAATTTACATAATAAAAGATTGTACTGAGAATCATTTTATTACAGCCTAACTTATTTTGCAATAATGGGACAACTTGTGCAATACTGCTTTCAAGCTGCTTTTACATTTATTTTAAAATATATATTTATTGATTTGGCATGATTGTGTATGTGTGTGTGTGTGTTCGTGTCTATTTTTTTTGTATTTTTCATATTAAGGTACGGCACAGCAAATTTCGTTGTATTTTTGTCCAAAGACAATAAAGTCAAAAAACTGTATTCTAGCTTAGTTTAGCCAGGTTCCAGCCAGTTATTGTGAGAAAAACATGGCGGATGAAATTAAGTGGGTGGAGATACAGATATTGGCATGGATGGGGGGGCGGTATAAAATCTGAAGCTCCTGGGATGTCTTATTTCAAAGTTAGTTTTTTTAGTTTTTTAGACACTTAAATATATACACACAAGCACTGAAAAAGTGAGTTTTTTTAATAAAATGGTCCTTTTAAAAGTCTGCCGTAAGACCCATAATTGCAGTGTTCAAAGTGTGCAGACAATCACAGAGAGAAAGGAGGCAATTTCTACACTGGAGAGAGAGAATAAATATTAGGGTCTTTTTTTTATATTCAAAGTAATGCCTTACAGAACACAAAGCTTGAAGAATAATTTGATTGTAGCCATGGTTCAAATATTTGTTGGGCAATAATCCCACTTTTTTTTTTTTTGAATGTGATTATTATGTCTTTTTGTGTTGTGTGCCAATTAATTCCTTCTCTTTTTTTTTCTTAACCATTTTAAAAACATGATCTTTAACCATTGAATCATTTTGTAGATTTCATATGAGCCTTTTATCCCTAACCAGAATGACCCAACACCCGCCTGTCAAATAAGAAAGGACTCCCAGTTTCTCTCATCATTACATTTCTTGCAGATTCTCTCATCACTCCTATAAAACCATGACCCCCCCCCACTCCTCCCACCCTTTACACATCCCAAGGCCCTGACTTGGCCGCTGGTATGAAGGGAGCCAAAAACAGACACAGATGAAGAGATTGAGAGATAGATAGGTGTTACTAAGACTCTATTTGATCTAAGGCATTCAAAGAGAGGGCTTGGAGGACAGCGCTGAGAAGTGTAAAGTGAAAGAGGGAGACTGCTGAAAAGGCAGCATGTGACAGAGTGTGTGTGTGTGTGTGTGTGTGTGTGTGTGTGTGTGTGTGTGAGTGTGTGTGTGTGTGCTTCTTTGGCATACGACTGACTATCAGAAACAAACAGAGAGGGAGGGTTTGTGTGTGTGTGTGTGTGTGTGTGTGTGTGTGTGTGTGTGTGTGTGTATGTGCTTGGTTAGATTCAATAGATAGGTAGAAAAGCTTGAATAAAAAAGGTTGAGGACACCAAACAGCAATATATATATATTTTTTTTTTTAAAGGAGAGATGTTGAGAATAAGTATAATAACCTTTCAGGCGATGGTTTTAGATGTTCAAATGCAGAATAAAAAAGTAATTAATAGTTAATCAAATGAATCTGTAGGTGATGACAGGTTCAGCTTCACAGATGTAGAAACACATTAAAACATTACAAAGGAGGGGAGGTTTATATTGATTAGACTATGTTAAGATAAACAGAGTTAGGCGAGGCTGTTTACTGATATTACACCTTTCAATAACAAGGCTATTCAAATTGCTTTACATATAAGATTAACAAGAAACCAAAGGTTATATAAGAAGACATAAATTGGATTTTGAAAGAGTTAAATAGACACGTAAAGTCTAATTAAAATTGATGTCTTGATTGAATAACAATCTATAAGGGCTTATATATAAGAGAACTGATGAAACCACAGAAGCATTTTTTTTAAAAATCCTATAAACACCTGTCGTGGATAAAAGGGTTCGTCAAAGAGACATTTTCAACCTGACACCTTCTCAGTCTTGGTCAGTAGATTTTAAGATATTTTATCTCGACAACAAGAGTGTAGGATGTGCTACCGAATAACAGGATGACATTTCTATACGCCTGGCCGATAGCAGGACAAAACTATACAAGCTTAAAGGGTTTGCACAGTTTGAAAGCTGGTCATAATGTCAAATCCTGGCTGCTTTTGTATATAAATAAAATACAGGCCTCAAACTCATGACTCATAATACAAAACTGCATGAATTATAACTGCAAAACCACTTTAAGATACAGGTTTTAAAGACCATGTAAAGTGAATTCAGACATTTTCTTCTAAATACATTAAATAGGTCATAAATGTATTTCTAAAAAAGGTGTAAAAAGCATTTCAACCATTTAGATTTGAATTGTAGAGCTAGGCTTCACAAACTGTGTTTCAAGATTTCTGTGTTCAGGATTTAGTGGGCGGGTCTGAAAAACTTGGCATAAACCCGCCCCTGCTGCTGTAGAGGTATAAATACATTCAGCGCACACTACTACTACAGTCTACAGTTAGCCAGTTAGCCGCCGAGCTAGCAGCCGAGTTAACAGCAGAAAGCTCTCAGAAGTAGCGTCCATGTTTCTGGTAGGTCAATCTGACTTTGATTGACAGGTGACACTTGGTAGGGGGCGGGGTTTCAGCGAACTCGGCGGGCACTCCCACAGCAATTGGGAGCAGAGAAAGAGGCTGATTTTTAAACAACTTTGAAGCCTAATTTCATATATTTGGCGATTTTTTTAATCATTCAAATTTTGCAGGGTGGTTAACAACACACTTTTCTGTGGTATGTCAAACTCAGAACACATATTTATTCTTACTTTACCCAGACTTTAATGTCAGGTGCCAAACATCACACCAGCTCACATCAAAAAGAAGGAGACCGATTCCAATACAGCTGTTTCCTGAATGGCAGCGACGGGAATATAGACTAAAAAAAGCCTTTGGTCAAATGCAAAACCAAGCAAAAGTAACGACACATACGAAAGAATCATTTATAGGGTTGTAAATATAAGTGAACTTCATGCATACTCTTAGAAACCTGCTAAAATATGAAGGTTTTTTTTAGTTCTTGCAAGTATTCATACATTCAAAGATATACCAACATATTGGAAGAGAGAAACAATTTTTTAAAAAATGAACCACTGATTGCAGGAGAAATGCATGAAGAACGACTTCACGGATGACATAGACAGATATCTATATATGCATCATCCAGGACGCGATGGGACCTTTTTAAAATGAGGACAGGAGCGGGTGGAGGGTGGGGCGGAGGATCCAATCATTGTTGGATTGATTTTCCACAAAAACCGAGAGAAACAATTACAGGCCTGAGAGCAGCGTTGGGGACTCTGGTGTTAAAAGACGTTTAGAGAAACAGGGATGTGCTATTGATCCAGGCTCATTCCCACACATTGGTAAACACTTTGCATTTAAAAGGTGCTAAATTGCTCTCGCTCGTGTCGGACTGACGCTGCGTCGGTAAAGTAATAATAGACACAGCGATGTTGAGAGACTGACTGGTGCAACACATCACTGATAGGACAATCACAAGCCTAAACAGAGCACTTTGGCATCAGGTTAAAGTAGGGGATGAAAAATGGATGAAGAGACGAATAAGAAGAGAAATTTAAAATATCTGTAAGGTTGGAGAGGAGCGAAATGTTCGTGTTCTACATTTTGTTAAAATGACAAGACTGAATTATAACTTGGTTATGATATATTATATTCTTATAAGCTGTGTGAACTTTCCAGAAGTGCTGCTTTGGAGCCATGAGGAGGCTGTAAAAGTGAAGAAGGATCAAATGATTGGTCTGATAATTTTTATCCAAGATTGGGTACAGTAAAATGACAGCTTTTGCCTTGTAACTGTGTGTCCTGTTATCATTAGGAGACCCATTACTCTTCCTTTGCCTTGGCTTATATCCAGGTTTATATAAGGTAGAAGCTCTGAGTCTTGGGTTCGGAGATTTGCAGATTTTCCACCAATAAAACTGCTACTCGTAAAACTCAAAATAACCCGGTGAAATGAAAATGACCTTTTCCCTCTTTTAATCCTGTGTTTCTGTGTTAATTGCTTATTTATCTCGTATTATAAGCAAAACATATCTCAAATGTTTGCTCATAATTACAAAAGTTCACCCAATCAAACGTGACTTTGTGCGAGTAGCCGAACAAACTGGACATATAAAACCACACTTCACTATTTTGTGAGTCAGAGTAGCAAACAAAGCAATATGAAAAGACAAGAAGAGATATGTGTTTTGATATCAGTGGGCAAAAACGTTGTTTTCATTCCCAGAACAATGTGACTGAGCTCTAATTCATTTAAAACAATATTTTTTTATCTTAAATTAATAAATTATATCAGACTACGAGCAAAAAAACACTTTTTCATTCTGAATCACTGCTGAAAACTCTAAAAAAAAGTCTGCAGATTGCATTTGGATCTGTTTATGACTTAAGGCTCTGACTGTTGGGATGCATGACCAGTGTAAGATGCGTGTATATGCAAATATATGTTTATTTTCTATTGGTTAAAATTATATAGGTTGATATATTTGACCAATCACAGATTATTTCTTTGTTGCCTTAGACACTATAATAGTTTAGGCTTGCTCTTTGCTTGTTGAGATGAGCTCATGTCGCTCTGTGTGTACGCTGTCTCCTTATTCTACAATAATAACTGTTTAATTTTCAACCCAGCTGTGTTTTTGTGCATTATTTAATATTTGTGTTAAATGTTTTTAGACAATTTCCACAACATGCCCATATAAGGCAACATTGAAGTAGCATATTTAGTTTAGTGGAGAAATTAGAGGATTTGTAACATACTGAACAAATGGACCATTAGCCAAAAAAGTGGATAATGCTTCAAGGGAGGTTTGGAAAGCTATGTATGAAGGTTTTCTTACATTCTGGCTATGTTTGGCCCATTTCTTTGCCATAATGTAGCCAGTTAATTTTGTTTATTATCCTTTTAGAAATTCATTTTGCAGAGGTGACACAACTGTCATACCACAATGAGCTATTTAACAGAGCTGTACCTTGGTTATCCATTGTAACTACTGTGAATCCAAGCTGACTACACCTACAGTCCAAACTTTTCAAAGCTACCTTTCATGCCTACAGCTGGTGAATATTTGATACTCAAAAGATGCAGTATTCCTTTTATGTGGTTGTATTGATGTGCCTTGTCCTTTTTCTCACAGTGAATCTTTACATAAAATAAGTTAGGTCGTTGTTGAATAAAATGTTTAATGATACCAGGGTATAGTTTCTTAAACCTGAAAAACACTCCCAGAGGGCTCTATGGAAATAGAGGGATTTGTAGTGGATATGATGCTACCTGGATGAGGTTTTATTGATTTGCTTTTGTCTTTTCTCTCTAGGTTTTTGCTCTTTTCCTTCATGCATCCCTCTTCTCTTTCAAGTTGTCACTATATTCCCAAACTTTTAATACCACATTCATTTATCTTTGTATATTTGTTGTGACTTTCTCTGCATGTGGTAAATCTGTGCATGTGTGAATGTTCTGCCTTTTGTTTGGGTATTGGCATATTTTCATGCGCTCTAGTGCCCCCTTTTGGTTGTTTTGGTGGCAGCAGTTGCAGAGCAGGGAATTTCCTTTAGTTTATAACTAGCTAAGACAGAGAGCACAAGTGCCTGCTGCTACTCCTGTTGTTATAATTTACAATTGTTGCCTTGGACACTATTTGTCCGTAAGTATTATTCATTTATGCATTGTTCAATGGTATAGTTATTATATATTTGCTTTGCATTCGTTTTATCTATGTTTTGTTTAAGTAATGGCTTAATTGATTGCTAGCATAGCTGTAGTAGTAGTAGCTAGCTCACTGTGATGCAGCATGTTTATGTTATGTACACTGTGTTGTGTGATAGTGTGATAGTACTGCTTAAATATTGATTTATGTTTGTATTTTGTGTTTTTACAGTTTTACAGTTAGAAATAATTGTGGCTCCTTAATAAACCAACCAAGAAAAGTTACGCCTTGTGGTTATTGGAGGACTACAATAATCTGTTAGCTAACTGTCTAGCAGTGGAATAGGACTTCTCCTTGCGAGGGCAGTATAGTGAATAACCCTGTTAGTCTGCCCACTTCAAGTCACCATTGACAGTGTATTATTGAGGGCTAACCTTCATTAAGAGTGAGATAAAAAAAAAAAAGACACAGATGATGACAACAAACATGAACCAAGAGTTGCAAAAGAGAAAAGATGAATACAGATAAAGGTCAAAGAGATTGTATAGAAGTTGAAGAATAGACAGAAAGAGAGGTGGTTTATAGGACAAGGTCTACTTAACCTCTACACTATCAATTGCTACACTTTCATTCATTCATTCAATTTCATGTCCTCAGTACAACAACACAGTTTTTTTTTTCTTTTTGAATTGAAGTGTTTCTAAAATATTCCAAATTGAATTGGCACATTTTGGATTAAGGCCTCTTCTGCATAAACTCAAGTGCCACCCCCCCTTAATTGCACTTCTCCAGTTAATGGACCAAATATGGTGTTACCCATGTCTCTTATTAGGCACTCCCACTTGATAAAGGCCACAATCCAAAACATACTCTAACAATAAAGTTCTTCTATTTCATGTTTTGCTGGTTTTTGCTGGCTATTTATCATTTTTCTTCTTCTTCCTTCCTTCTTCTTTCTTTCTTGCCACCTTTTGCATCACCCCTGTTCTCCTTACTTCCTTTTTACCTTTTTTACCCCAAGCCCCAAAAAACTGTGTAGAGCTGTGATGCAATGTTGAGGTATCGTCATAGTTGCAGGTCATGTGATGCCCATCAATAAAATGCATGTTTCTAAGCATTAAACACTAATGCAATGACTGTGCATTACCATAATCTGAGCCATTAGGTCCAGTAAAATTTAATTGCCTCAAAGAGCTGTATCAGTAAATTATTTTTATGCATTTGCTCATGAGTGCAGGGAGCTGGCAGAAAGTCACCCAGCAAACCCAGAGAAGGATGCATGCTTTATGGGCCCAAAGATGTGTAACCTTGTAGAAAACCATAAACAACTTTGGCGAGCAAGAAACATGCAAACTTTTCCTCCACCAGAGTTGGGTTCTAATAACCTTTTCGACTTTGGATCTCTCCTTTTGGCAAAAGATCACTAAGCTCAACACTTTACCTCTCCAAGCTCTTTTTTATTAACAAAGAGCAATGTAGAAAAACATTCAGGTGTCTTATTTCTTATCAGCCAAACAAAAAATACCTGCAGCAGAAATGATCTGTTGTACTTACAGAGTAGAGTTCATTCTGGAAGTGCTTTTTTTCCCCTAAAGGCCAAAATGAAACTTGTTTATTACAGAAAAGGACTCGGTAACACCACTCTCAACTTCCCATTTAAACTTTCCTCATATTAACATTTTAAATTGACCAACTTCATATTTCTAAATCAGGATCTTCAGTATTTTAAGCATGAAGCTCATTAAACAGTTGTTATGTAAGTGTGTGAGACACTTATTTAGGCTAATCAATACATATTCAATTGAATATCTGAGAACTCCTTGTCACTTCTGTTTTTCCTCTAACTTCTTCCCTCTATCTCCCCTTTCTCTTCTTTTCTCGTCTCCTCTGGTACATCTGTTGTCCCCCCCATCACAGACCTATCAGGGGCTGTGAAATCAACAGTCCTGGCTCATCCAGTGACAGGAGGCTATAGATTTGGCCAAGAACTTGACTTCCCCAGAGCTGCTTGAGACAACAGGCAGGTACAAGGTTATTGAGTTAACACACACACACACACACACACACACACACACACACACACACACACACACACACACACACACACACACACTCTTACTCACACACACAGCCTAAAGCAGGAGGTGCAGGATGCTCTGGCTTCTTGCCCAAATAAAAGAACAAATTAGATTTGAGAGAGAGGAGCTGAGTGAAAGACAGAGACAATGAGAGGGTATCCCATGGAGGAGACGGAGGACTGGTGTGTGTGTGTGTGTGTGTGTGTGTCTTTGTGTGTGTGTGTGTGTGTGTGTGTGTGTTGGTAGTACAAAGGCAGACAGTGTGTGAATCCAACACGAAGAGACTCAAGAATGTACAAATACAAAAATAAGGGGTGTTTTGGGTGTTTCGGGGTGGATAAAATAAAAATATATGCTTTCATAATACAATATGGGCTTTCCTATGGCGGGGGCAATAAACAGCTGAGAGAAGTCAGGCCATGTTGGCACCGAGTGTTTTTCCATTACACAGCAGGGCACGGCAATATTGTTTATCTTGATGATGTGTTGGAGATGTACCTGCTAGCACAAAAGGCCCTAAAGCCTGTTGCCTTCTCTTCATCTATCAGCTCATTGTGATCATTTCTGCTTCTACTCTTCAAACTGACCAAATAGCTGCAAACATTCCCCTTATCTTATTGTGTTGACCTGCTTTTTTTATTGAACAGCAGCAGCACTAACGAAGCTCAACTAACAAATTGAATTTTCCTCTAACTTATTAACGATAAAATCTTCCTGCTGGTTCACCGGTGGAGAGTTATTAATGTGAGGCAGCAGCAGCAGGAACTGTTCAGTTTGCATTAGCGGTAACTCGGATGATGTGATCAGTAAACCGTAAAAATAAGTTTGATGATCCCTGAAAGTACCGACAACAACACAGGAGTCAAACTAAACTCCAAACCACAGAGATTCAGTTTTAAACTATAAATGTTCACAGAGCTGAGAAATTTCCGGTACATTTCCAGACATTTTCAATGGGAAGTTAAGATGGGGAATTTTGGAAATATTCCAAGTTGGGACATTTCCATGGGAATCAAGGGAAGTCATGGGAATAAACTGGACATTTGGGGTATTTTATGCAAGCTGTATCAACTGCATACAACATTTTGACTGATTTACTGGTGATTAAAACTTTAATAGATTATTTCTAGGAATAGGGGAGATATTCAACTGTATATGCATTAAA
This sequence comes from Scomber scombrus, assembly GCF_963691925.1. Classification (NCBI taxonomy): domain Eukaryota; kingdom Metazoa; phylum Chordata; class Actinopteri; order Scombriformes; family Scombridae; genus Scomber; species Scomber scombrus. Next base: position 31,703,599 of record NC_084972.1, on the reverse strand, counting down.
TCTGGTTGTTTTTAACCAAGATTATGCTACAAGATGTTTTTTTTAACTACTTTTAAGTGTCCTTTTATAGGCTAACATGTAATTTTGTAAATTTCCTGTTTATTTCCGTTTATAAAACATGCTTTAACCCTCCTGTTGTCCTCGAGTCAAGGAAGGAAGGGAGGTAGGAAGGAAGGGAGGAAAGGACGGGGGAGGGAGGAAGGATGTACGGAAGGAAGGAATGATGGAAGGGAAGAAGAAGGAAGGAAAGAAGGGAGGAAGGAAGGAAGGAAGGAAAGGAGGGAGGAAAGGAAAGAAGGAAGGGAGGACGGATGAAAGAATGAAGGAGGGAGTGAGGGAGAAAGGAAAAGAGGAAGGAAAGAAGGACAGAGGAAAGAAAGAGAGAAGGAGGTAGGGAGGAAGGAAAGGAAGGAGGGAAGGAAAGAAGGACAGAAGGAAGGAAGAAAGGGGGTTGGAGGAAGGAAAGAAGGAAGAGAGGAAAGAGAGAGGATGGAAAGAAAGAGGGAAGGAGGGAGGGAGGAAAGACAGACACTTCACTCTGTACAGTTTGAAAGAAGCCTTTCCTCTTTGATTTGATTTGAAGAGCTGGAACACCAAAACCTGATTTGTTGAGGTTTTTAACCACTGAATTCTTTCATATAAACATATTTACCACTGATAGAAAAGAAATAAAAGTTTCATGTACACATTTTTAAAGCCTTTAATATGTCCTCCTCACCTCAACGTTGCTGCTTAAAAGCTTTTATAAATCTGTCGCTTTAGTCTAAATTCCTCTCACAGTTCACAGTCAGAAAGCTTTTCCCTGTGTTTTTCTGTGACAGGTATTAAATGAAGTGAACAAAGAAACTCTGTTTTTACCTTTTACTTCATTTGATAAATGTATTTTGAACCAATGTTTTGCTTCTGATGAAACAAAAAAAAAGGTTTTCAGAAAGTCTCACTAAGCTCTCTATGTCCTTTTTTTCCCCCAGACAACTTTTCCATTAAAACAATGAGCATGACATGACTGTGAATTCGGAGAAAACATTAAAAAGATAAATTATTCCCAAACTCACTATTTAAGTTGAAGTCTGACTGCTGATCCAGAAGCTTTCCATTTCATTTTAAATACATTATGCAAATGATACAAGCTCATCAATGACTATTTTAGCTGAAGAAGATTGACTGACCACTTACGGCTGAGAATGAGTGTGTGTGTGTGTGTGTGTGTGTGTGTGTGTGTGTGTGTGTGTGTGTGTGTGTGTGTGCGTGCGTGTTGTACGTGTTTGTCTCTTTGAGGTGGACCACGAAATATGTCTGAATGTGTGTATGTGTGTTATGTAAATCCACCAGATTAGACTAAATTTTAACATCCGCAATGATAATGATAACGTGATAGCATTGGGAGCCCCCTAGTGGTCAACTGGTTAGCGTGCATGCCACATAATCGCAGCATCCCTGGTTCAAATCCAGCTAGGGACCCATGCTGCAGGTCATTCCTCCTCTCTCTCTCTCTCCCTGTTTCCTGTCATCCTCGCTGCCAGCTACAGTTTTTTTGTTGTCTTTTGGAGGTAACAGGATGAGACCAAGATGGATGTTCGTTCAGGTTACAGGACAATGCCCAAATATAAATTGGTTTCAGTCTGGAAGAGTTGGTTTCAAGCGTCAAGTTTCCTCCGGCTGTAAAGTCTTGCAAAGTGCCAGACTTCAATAGCCTGTCAGATGGTAAAATAAGACCTGTGGAATATCAGTCAACTTTTAACCTGCACAACTCTGATGAAAAGTTATTGAGGGAGAAATGAACTGACTGTCTGAACATCCAACTTTAAAGTGCCTTTATATTTTTAGCCTGAAGCTTTCTTGTGGCAAACCTGCATCATGGAAAGTCATTCTGCTTTGTCTACCGGCAGCTCCTGCTTATAGAAGGCACCTTTATCTATGATTTATGGACAATTACACCCAGTTTACATTGAAGATTGTGACACCAGTGTAAAGACACAATTAGCAGTGTATGTTTAACGTCTGTGTATTTCAGATGCCGATAATAAACAGTTTGATATCCGATGTTTTTGGCAGAGTTGTGTCAGATGAAAGTGGGTTGTGGGTTGGGAGCAAATCAGGATGCTTTTTGAGTCTGTCCAGAGTGCAATAACTGTTCTTATCCAAGTATTGTTTTTGTATTTGTTTACATCCCTTAAAGCAGTGGTCTCCAACCCTGCTCCTGGAGAGCTACTGCCCTGCATGTTTTAGGTATCTCCTCACTCTAACTCGTTATCAAGCAGCTGAGGCTCGTCAAAGGGCTTGATAACGAGTTGATTATTAGAATCAGGTGTGTTAGAGTGAGGAGATACCTAAAACATGCAGGGCAGTAGCTCTCCAGGAGCAGGGTTGGAGACCACTGCCTTAAAGGAATGAACACCTTGCTGTTCTGTGGCTACAAACTCTTTCATAAAAAATACACAAAAAAAAAATCTCACCCAGGAGTCACAAAGTGCAGACACACAAACAAACAAACACAGACATACATAGATCAAAAAGTATTATACCAGTGCACATCATGATACTAGGACTGACACTATTTCATAAAAAGGGGTTATATTAAAAAACAAAAAGAGCAAAGTATGTGTTTCACATGTTGCTTGAATCAAATTTGATGATTGTAATTTGCCTTGCATCAGCCGAGCCGTGACAGGAAACACTGCTGGGCACTGCTGGGGCTATCTTCAGTTTTTTGACAAACACATACAAAGATTACAACAGGCATTATAAACAGAGTTCTCCTACACACACATCAACACACACCTCACCTGTCAGTACCTTTGGCTCCCCAAGCTGTAATAACTCCCTCCTCACACATCAAAAGGCTGACATAACCCGAGGATGGCAGAGGGGAGGATTGTGTTTTTCTGAATGTGTGTGTGTGTGTGTGTGTGTGTGTGTGTGTGTGTGTGTGTGTGTTTAAAGGCCTTAATAGCCAAAGATTGTGTGTGTTTGTCTGTACACCTGTTGTTGCATGCCTGCAGATAAATGTGAGATGTATCATAGAGGCAGACAACCAAGCATGACTGTGCATGTGTTTGTGTGTGCACATGATGGGCTTATGGTTGAAAACTTAGAGAGAAAAACTTTATTCCTTAGTAACTTAGTAACCCAACTTTAATCGATTTTACTTTCAAAGTATCAAAAGATGTCTGCTGAGCTCTCACTTATTTACACAGCAGCTTATAGATCACTGTACAAGAAGCACAGAAGGGGTAACAATAATTACAGCCTCTCAGAAATGATGTTTGGACAATCTGAAAACAGTGAAAAGGAGTTCTCACACCATCCTCTCTGTGTTTCCAGGGTTGGATTGATGTACTGTAGCAGACGAACTCACAATATCCTGTTGGTATTCTGCACACAACATAATTCAGCTTCCACGGCTGTGGTCAATACCACCTGAGTCCCGATCTGAGCCAAACAATCTCTCAATCAAGACTGAGGCTAATTAAACTTAACCGTGCCTATTCAATATTCCTGACACTGCTTTCTTTTACCAACAGCTACTTCCACTTTCTAATTCTCCCATCACTATAAAGACCAGCCTCTCAACACACCTTCGAGGGCTGTGCATCACTGAAACTTTACCTTATCCTATTTGTAAAGGAATTAGAAACATTTGCAACCCAGAGGAGAGCAATGGGGTAAAAAAGAAAAGGAAAGTAAACCAAAAAGGTGGAACGTCAAAGGCCAAACATAAGTAAGTCACACATTGTTTTTCCAACAAGTCCTCCAAATTAAACAACAAAATACATCATTTTGAATGAAGTAGACACTTTTAAATACCTCAAAGTAACACTGGACAATGGACTAAACCAGCACATTAAGGATTCCCTAAAAAAGGAGCCACCGGACAAGACTATCTGTCATCCACAAGCTGAAAGGACTATATGTTGCCCCCCTCCCCATCTCCTCCTACTGTTGTATCAGAGCATTGTTCAACCCATCCTATTGTCCTGTTCCACCTGCTTCTTTAACCTTTGTGTCGTCCTCCCGGGTCAAATTGACCCCGTCTGTTTTAACTGTTCCTTCTTTCCGTCCCTCCTTCCTTCCTTTCCTTCCTCCCTTCCTTCTTTCCTCCCTCCCTCCTTCTCTCTTTCTTTCCTCTGTCCTTCTTTCTGTCCTCCCTCCCTCCCTCCTTCCTTCCTTTCCCTCTGTCCTTCCTTCATTCCCTCCTACCTTCCTCCCTTCCTTCTTTCCTCTGTCCTTCTTTCCTTCCTCCCTCCTTCCTTTTTTTCTTCCATCCTTCGTTCTTTCCTTTTCTTCCTTCCTTCCCTCCTCCCTTTCTTCCATCCTTCCTTCCCTTACTTCCTTCCTTTTCTTCCTCCATCCTTTCCTTCCTTCCTTCCCTTCCTCCCTCCTTTCCTTCCTTCCTCTCTTCCTTTCTTGACTCGAGGACAACAGGAGGGTTAACATGATATCCATCACTAACCTGGAAAAACTCACATGCATAACCAACACGGCTGCCAGGATAATTGGTCTCCCCGCACCCAACCTCACAGAACTTAACAATAAAGCCATTGCACACATTGCAACCTCAACAGCAGAGAACATCACACATCTACTCAGTCACCTCACCTTACCCTAAAGTCCTCTGGGCGCTGGTGCAGAGCCTTGAGGTGGAGAACGGCTCGCTTTAGGAAAAAGCCTGATTCCTTCAGTCATAACCGCATTGAACAGCAGGCCTTGTCACATTATGTTGCCATTGTTTATTGTTGTTGTCTGTTATGAACAGTACTGTGGAAAGGAATTTACCCTCGGGGACAATAAAGTCTAAAGTTAAAAAAAATTACACATGCATTTTCTAATCTGGCATCTCAGCAATAATCAATATGACATAATTTGTCTGTGCTTTCTAAAACCGTTACAAATCACTATTAAATAAGTTATGTTATTTTAATGGTGTGACAACGCTGTGGTTAAGGTTTGGTTCAGTTTAGGCACAAAAACTACTTGGTTAGGTGTAAAGAAAGATGATGGTTGGGGTTAAAATGATCATTTTGTCAAAGTTAGAGAAACATTTGGTGTGGGTTCAAGTTACTACTTCCATAAATGAAGCCCTCCTCTTTGCCATAGCTCATTAATAACCATGGAGTTAATGTAAGGGGACGATCGTGGCTGCGTTTTTTAAGTTGGAACTTTTTTAAGTTTTTTGCGACTTGCAGTTGGAAATGAGAAACGAACAGCTGCTTCCTGTTGCAAAGTCCACTGTATGCAAATGTAGATTAAGAAAATGTGGAAACTTTTCAATTTATATGGTTGTCATCTGAACTGTGCTACTTCTGCGAGTCAATTACTATCGCTGCTAGATGGCCTCTGTTTCTCAAACGTAACTATATTTGTTGGGCGACTGACATTATAAACTATTGTGGGAGGACAGTCTCTGATTTTCTGAGACTAATGGCGCTTTTCCACTACACAGTTCCAGCACGGCTTGACTCGACTCGTTTTTTTTTTTGCGTTTCCACTAGGGATAGTACCTGGTACCTGGTACTTTTTTAGTACCTGCTCTGGTGAGGTTCCAAGCGAGCCGAGACAGACTGCCGGCCACTGATTGGTCAGAAGAGTCATGAGCCGTCCCACACAAGAATCAAACCCGGCATTTTTAAATTCCGGCAACAGCTTTACAGCCATTAGGCTCAATTTTCTTGCTTTGTGTGAGACAGAAAGCCTCATACAGCAGCAAGTACACCATCGCCTCAATGTCCTCCATTGTTTATGTGTTTATGTCACGTATAAAATGAAGTCACTGCAGTTTCGCGGAGTCGTGCTATGACGACCCCGCCCACATTGAGTAGGTACTTTTTTGTAATGGAAACGGTCGTTCCTGGAACCGTACCGAGTCGAGTCGAGCCGAGTAGTGCTAGAACTGTATAGAGGAAAAGCGCCATAACTGAATCCTACTATTAATATTATACTCCACTGAAAACCGGTGTGTTGGGTGTCAATCAATCCCTGACACAATCAACGCAAGCAAACATAGTTGAGAGTTTTTGGTGCAGTATTCCTTTAAAATTTGATCAATCACCTATAAAAACCAATTAAATGATCCATCAGTGTCCTATTTAACCTATGGAAGATTTTGAATACATTTGTGATTTCTCAGTTAGTAGGATGTGAAACTTCAATGATTGATTCAGGTTGATTAAACCAGTGTATGAAGTTTGTTTAGAGTAGTTTTTAAGTTCACTCGGCACAAATCACACATCAGCAGGACTGATTCATACTGCCTTCAAATATCAATCAGTTACCATTACAGCAACCAGACGCCTTTATTTACCAGATTACTCAGCAATTATTTAAACTGACACAGTCGATATTAGTGAATGATTGAGGCTGTCTTTTATATTTTTTTTTGTTTGTCGCTTTGTGATGAGAAAACCTTGAAACTCTGCTGTCTCATTACTGGAGACAGTAATCAGTCTGAGAGAAAACAAAACAGCGAGAGTCATCTAAGAAAAAAAAAATCAAAGAATCAATGGCATGGAAAGCAATTTTGAACTTTTTTGTTTTGTTTTGTTTTTAAAGTCATTTTTCATTCAGGAAAAGTTGGTTTATATAGTTGCTTAAATTCTTCTGTTTGAACAGCTCACTAAATTCTCATAACTGCACAAACTGGTTATAAATTGGCCATTCAAACATGATTAATGCCAAAAGTATAAGAGTAAGTGTGTGTATAATTGACACTATTGCTTTTTTACTTCACTTGCAGGTAAGATTCATTCACAAAAATATCACCAAAGAGACAAAAGGCCACGTATACACATAGCCGGGTATTCATAAAAACAAATATTCCCCCCTCTCTGTTTTCAATAATAACATCGTACACACCAGATCGAGTTTTCATTTACACGAACCCACATAAATACGCCGCCAAGAACACTACTTAACCCTCATGTCGTCCTCCCGGGTCAAATTGACCCCGTCTGTTTTGACTGTTCCTTCTTTCCTTCCTTCTATCTGTCCTTCCTCCCTCCTTCCTTCCTTCCTTCCTTCCTTCCTTCCTTCCTTCCTCCTTCCTTCCTTCCTTCCTTCCTCCCTTCCTTCTTTCCTCTGTCTTTCTTTCCTCCCTTCCTTCCTTCCTTCCTTCCTCCCTTTCTTCTTTCCTCCCTCCCTCCTACCTTCCTTCCTTCCTCCCTCATTTCCTTCCTTCCTCCCTTCCTTCACTCCTTCCTTCCTCCTTTCCTTCCTTCTTCCTCCCTTCCTTCCTTCCTTCCTTCATCCCTCCCTCCTTTCCTTCCTGCCTTCCTTCCTTCCTTCCTCCCTCCTTTCCTTCTTTCTTCCATCCTTCCTTCTTCCTTTCCTTCTTTCTTCCTCCCTTCCATCTTTCCTTCCTTCCTTGTTCCTCCCTTCCTTCCTTGACTCAAGGACAACAGGAGGGTTAAACAGCATCCATAAGGTTCTTTACAGTAGCCTAAACAAAGGTAGCACACCTGACGTTGATGCATTTTCTGTCTCATACTGTGACATTCGGGAACCTAAAACTAAATTTTCCCCTTTACAAACGCAAACATGAAAACTTCGACCAGAGTTTTCAGAAATAATCGTTTTCAGTGACCTAAAACATGTGGATGAAAGGCAAAAACGCATCGAAATATATCCGTTTTTTAAGATTCCCAGCTATGTGCCCTACTTCAGCAGAGGTGATACAAGGGGAAACGTCTCAAGACCGGTTTTATATGAAGCAAAGTGGTCCATGACTTAACTTGAAGGTGATCACAGTGATGTGACAGTAAAGGATACGGATGAGAGAAAACATCGAATTACAGTTCACGTTACATTACTCTATCTTCTCTAATCACATCGTCTATATGGAACTGGACAAGAACATGGTGAGTGTACAAATGGGAAGTAAAGAAGTGGATTCATTGGATGTTTTGATGCACTTTTCCACCAAAAACATTTGTTTTGAAATATTTTGATTTGAGTATCATCATATGGTCGATAAACCCTCATATAGTAGATTAAGGGTAAATCTGTGTTTAAATTGATGTTCCAAGATGGTTATAAGAGAGGTACTATTAACAATTATTCCAAAGCTAAGTATAGCAGCCAACAAAAAAAATATTTCTAGTCAGTGTGTTAAAATACAAGCATCACAGTGTGTATTGCATCTCTCCCACATGTAGACTGAAACACAGCGTTGAGTTCTGCCTGATTGACTGAGTCTCCTTGGAGCGAAGGTTTTCTGGGTTACAGAGACAGTGAGGGATTACGTTTCCCTGGTGCCAAGACGTTAAAATCCCCGTTATTATTAATAAACCCCCTGAAACCCACGGGACACCCCCCTCCCCAACCTGCCTGCTCTCCTATAATTGACTCATTAATTGACTCATTTAAATCTGTCTAATTATTTTTTTTATCAATTAAATTCAATTTAGCTGATTGCACACTTCCCATTTTGAATCAAGTACATGGTCTTGAGATGGGGGGTTGAGGTGAAGAAAGATACCAAGAGAAGTGACGAATAAATGTGTTTCATGGTAATAACCACTAATGCTCAGGCTAATTACTAGAGTAAATTGATCATTTTGACTTAATTGATTTAAGCTTGTTAAAAGGGCACGGCGCCAGCTTCGTTAGTGCGCCGTGAGCACTTTATCTGGATGACAGTAATTGGAGGTGAATGCTCTCGTTTCTTGTCTTTCTCTGCCCTAACTAGGCCTGCAAGACATCCATCATAACTAATGGACAAGTACCGTATAAACCGGTAATGAAATGAAATCTTGAAAGGAATTAAGTTGAGAGGTTTTCCCCACTGCAGGTCCAGGTAAGAGCTGACCAGGACCAATTTTAACTTAGAAAAAACTAAAACAAAAAACACCCATTTTCTCTGCTGAAGTAAAAGTGGTTTATGATGTTATGTCTTCACACAGTTGCCTCTTGTTATTTTGTGTTGCCAGGATTACATTTCGGAGAGCTAAAATGTTCCAATGGAGCAGATACAGACTGGAACTAGGACCATGAAGCTTAATTTCTGCTCCATATCTCAAACCTGTCCTCTTGATTCTCTCCTGAAGGTCTGTGATGGAGCAACAAACTTATTCTACAGAGATTACATATGTGCTATTCAGCTGAGCAGATACCCGAAACCTTGTTTACAACAAGGTCTGTAAATTATGCAGGATAACCAAGACATCATTGAAAGACGAGACATATTGTTGTTGATTATTTATATAATTTTTTCCATGCTTTGAGCACCAAGGACGGAGCTCTATTCATCCCCTCTGTAACAACGGAAATCTCAGCTTTGGATATCTTAGTGGTGTATTCTTTCTCTCACTAATCACATTCTTATTTATTTATCTCTTGTAAAATGCACTTTTGAACTTCCACTTCAATGTTTGCTGATTTTGATATACTCTTGTTGTTTTATGTGTGTCTTGTAAGGTGTCCTCGAGGCGCCTATAAATAAAATGCATGATTATTATTATTTGAATACTAACTAACTAACTAAGCACATAAAACCCTAACCCTATCTGCACGACTAGATACCACAAAATTAATGTGGCAAAATATTTTGTTTCTTTGCAATATCGGTGAATCTGTCAAATGAAGCTTAGCGAAAGTTCAGTCAGAAGACTCTAAAACATACAGGCATAACTGGTAACTTCTGCCTCCTTCAAGCATGCTCATCTATTACCTAGATTTCTATGTCTAGGGTGTTATCTCAATTGTTGCCAGTCACCTGTCAATCTCAGCAACCAATAGCAAAACGCCACACTTCAGCCTTTAGCCTATCATCCTGTAGCGGTCCGTTTAAATGTGCCTCTTTCCCTTTGCTTCAGTCCTATCATACAGCTGTTCCTGCGCCCCACCACCTCCCCATCTCCGCCATTCTTTACAGGATCTGCAGACTATCCCATCTGCCATCTTCTCTTCAGTCTCATCAGCAATCACCACCACCAGTGTCTGGACTTCATGGGGGATCTACATATATATATATATATATATATATATATATATATATATATATATATATATATATATATATATATATATATATATATATATATGCAGCCGTTCAGAGATGATTGTAAAGACTTTGTCATTACTAAGATTTTGTTCATTACATATTTACAATAAATATCTTTTTATTTACTTGTCTCTCCTGATTGAAATGTGTTGATTAGTGAAGGGGCCATTTATGAAGCATGCAAAGTTGTGAATGGTTATATTGTGCACAAGACTCATATCTTGTGCTCAAAAGATTTATAAAAGAAAAACCTCATCTTTTGGGAGTTTGGGCGCTCTACATATTAGCTATTTTACAAACATGTGACTAGATTATAACCAGACTAGAACCCAACTCTAGCAGCAGCATCTCCTATTGCCCCAAACAATCAGTAAAGACATCATCTAATTTGCAGTGTAGACAGACACAGTATTTGCAAAACCAACAGAGCAGGGATGTGCAGAGAATGTTAAAGGGGCAGAGGTCCACATTTATATTCAATTCATGCAATTTTAGCAAATAACTGAATAAATGCCTGGAATATCGACTTTTGCGACACTCTTAAAGAGATATTAAAAATGTGTGTATTTTAAAAAAACAGTTAATTAATGATGCATTCAAGGGAATTAGGTGTATTTCAGTGAATTCTCCTCACGTTAACCAGCTCAACTCTCACCTACTGTATTCCTCTGACTGACATCCTCACTTGCAGAAGCTCAACTTAATACTGCTGACAAAGACGCACGTCATCTGGCTGCATACGTAGCTGCCTCTCTCCTCTCCATATTCATCTCTTAACATATTTCCATAGAAGGCATTATTGCTTCAGTAATAACAAAGATGCTGATATTTTATGGCTGAGATACTGTGTGAGATACTAGGAGCCAAATTAGTTTAATAAAATGCACATATCATATCATAATACTGAGGTGTGGTCATTATAATGCATTGAAGTCACAATTCCTCAAAGCAACACATAAGATAACTAACATAAGTGTATTAGAGATTTTACTAGTTAACATTCATCCCTTCCCTCCCTCCAAAAATACTGAAAAAGGTCCTTTAACCCTCCTGTTGTCCTCGAGTCAAGGGAAGAAGGAAGAAAAGGAGGGAGGGAGGAAGGAAAGGAGGGAGGAAGGGAGGAAAAATGAAGGAAGGGAGGGAAGAAGGAAGGATGGAAGGGAGGAAGAAGGAAGGAAGGAAAGGAGGGAGGAAGAAGGAAGGAAGGAAGGGAGGGAGGAAGAAGGAAGGAAAGGAGGGACGAAGGGAGGAAAAAGGAAGGGAGGGAAGAAGGAAGGATGGAAGGGAGGAAGAAGGAAGGAAGGAAAGGAGGGAGGAAGAAGGAAGGGAGGGAGGGAGGAAGAAGGAAGGAAAGGAGGAAGGAAGGAAGGAGGGAAAGGAGAAAGGAAAAGAGGAAGGAGGGAAAGAAGGACAGAGGAAAGAAGGAAGGTAATGGGGAGGAAAGAAAGAGAGAAGGAGGGAGGAAGGAAGGAAAGAAAGAGAGAAGGAGGGAGGGAGGAAGGAACAGTCAAAACACACGGGGTCAATTTGACCCGGGAGGACGACACAAAGGTTAAGTTAACTATTTGCTTAAATATATAATGACATTAAGTAAACAGTTAACATCCAACATTCATGTAAATGTAAATGCATTCACTGTCCATATATCAACATTCACCTGTTGGGCAAATATAACACATAAAATACAAATAAAGGGAAATATGTTTGCTTACTGTACATATAATTGTACATTAGGTGTAACTTTAATGTCTGACATCACAATACTCAGTACAATTTGATGCTAGAAACTCAGATGCATTTATGCTAATGTTAAACGCACCTCATTGGCTGCTTGTTAAAGGAGGAAGGATAACATAGAGATGCCTTTTTCACAACTTTATAATTCACTTCAATGACTTGACTGTGTCCTAAGCCACTTTGCATGGGATGTTACAATAATAGTTTAATATAATAATATATAATAATAGACAATCACTTTACCTTGTGATAAACTATTACCATTAATGTATACTCACATAAATTCTCTATCAGCTACACTCTGAAACAAGATGAGGTACTGAGTATATTGTTGTGTCATGCTGGATGAAGCATGAATCATAGGAATTTATTTATTTATTTATTAAAAAAATACATAAAAAAACAAACCACCACATAAAAGGAGTTCTTTCTCTCTAGGTGGCCAAACGGGCAAGTGCTCAAGCCCCCTTTGAGGTCTATCTGTGCACCTGCCGAGATGCCAGCACAGTTTATAAGAGCAGTTCCAAGGTGAAGTTCAATGAAGTGAGTATCAACTTATCCTCTGGTGAAAACCCTGGCTGGGATCCTGCCAGAGGAAACCACGGCTTTTGTTCCGCCTCTACTTGGAAATTCAAGACAGCAGGTCCTGTACAAAGCTATTTTAGAGAGCACTTAGGATTAGATTGGCCCTATGGTGGCAGTCAACCTATTTCTTCACAAAGGGGACAGGGGAGGAAAGTACCGCTTTCAAAAGTTTCGGTAGGGGGAAGCTTTTTTTTCTTGTGACTACAGCATCTGGTCCAGATTCTTTGTCAGATTGCCATCCTTCCATTTAGCTTTACCATTTATTTCCAGAAATGGATCTTTGGGGGAAAAGAATGTGTGATATAGAGAAGGAGAAGAGAGAGAGAGAGAGAGAGAGAGAGAGGGAGGATTGCAGGTTTTCAGAGTGAAGATGATGACACTG